>NW_028319104.1:0-202034 GCF_062004578.1 Staurois parvus
CTCCTGGTCATTCCCTATAGTACACACTTCTGTATGGTCCTCTACTGCCACCTCCTGGTCATTCCCTATAGTACACACTTCTGTATGGTCCTCTACTGTCCTCTGCTGGTCATTCCCTATAGTACACACTTCTGTATGGTCCTCTACTGCCACCTCCTGGTCATTCCCTATAGTACACACTTCTGTATGGTCCTCTACTGTCCTCTGCTGGTCATTCCCTATACTACACACTTCTGTATGGTCCTCTGCTGCCCTCTACTGGTCATTCCCTATACTACACACTTCTGTATGGTCCTCTGCTGTCCTCTGCTGGTCATTCCCTATACTACACACTTCTGTATGGTCCTCCACTGCCACCTCCTGGTCATTCCCTATACTACACACTTCTGTATGGTCCTCTACTGCCACCTCCTGGTCATTCCCTATAGTACACACTTCTGTATGGTCCTCTACTGTCACCTCCTGGTCATTCCCTATACTACACACTTCTGTATGGTCCTCTACTGCCACCTCCTGGTCATTCCCTATACTACACACTTCTGTATGGTCCTCTGCTGCCACCTCCTGGTCATTCCCTATAGTACACACTTCTGTATGGTCCTCGACTGTCACCTACTGGTCATTCCCTATTGTACACACTTCTGTATGGTCCTCTACTGTCACCTCCTGGTCATTCCCTATACTACACACTTCTGTATGGTCCTCTACTGCCACCTCCTGGTCATTCCCTATAGTACACACTTCTGTATGGTCCTCTACTGTCACTCCTGGTCATTCCCTATACTACACATTTCTGTATGGTCCTCTACTGCCACCTCCTGGTCATTCCCTATAGTACACGCTTCTGTATGGTCCTCTACTGCCATCTCCTGGTCATTCCCTATAGTACACACTTCTGTATGGTCCTCTACTGTCACCTCCTGGTCATTCCCTATACTACACACTTCTGTATGGTCCTCTACTGCCACCTCCTGGTCATTTCCTATTGTACACACTTCTGTATGGTCCTCTACTGCCCTCTACTGGTCACACTTCTGTATGGTCCTCTACTGCCATCTCCTGGTCATTCCCTATAGTACACACTTCTGTATGGTCCTCTACTGTCACCTCCTGGTCATTCCCTATACAACACACTTCTGTATGGTCCTCTACTGCCACCTCCTGGTCATTCCCTATAGTACACACTTCTGTATGGTCCTCTACTGCCACCTCCTGGTCATTCCCTATAGTACACACTTCTGTATGGTCCTCTACTGCCACCTCCTGGTCATTCCCTATACTACACACTTCTGTATGGTCCTCTACTGCCACCTCCTGGTCATTCCCTATAGTACACACTTCTGTATGGTCCTCTGCTGCCACCTCCTGGTCATTCCCTATACTAAACACTTCTGTATGGTCCTCTGCTGCCACCTCCTGGTCATTCACTATAGTACACACTTCTGTCTGATCCTCTGCTGCCCTCTGCTGGACATTCACTATAGTACACACTTCTGTATGGTCCTCTGCTGGACATTCACTATAGTACACACTTCTGTCTGATCCTCTGCTGCCCTCTGCTGGACATTCACTATAGTACACACTTCTGTCCTATCCTCTGCTGGACATTCACTATAGTACACACTTCTGTCTGATCCTCTGCTGCCCTCTTCTGGACATTCACTATAGTACACACTTCTGTATGGTCCTCTGCTGCCCTCTGCTGGACATTCACTATAGTACACACTTCTGTATGGTCCTCTGCTGCCCTCTGCTGGACATTCACTATAGTACACACTTCTGTATGGTCCTCTGCTGGACATTCACTATAGTACACACTTCTGTCTGATCCTCTGCTGCCCTCTGCTGGACATTCACTATAGTACACACTTCTGTCCTATCCTCTGCTGGACATTCACTATAGTACACACTTCTGTCTGATCCTCTGCTACCCTCTTCTGGACATTCACTATAGTACACACTTCTGTCTGATCCTCTGCTGCCCTCTGCTGGACATTCACTATAGTACACACTTCTGTCTGATCCTCTGCTGCCCTCTGCTGGACATTCACTATAGTACACACTTCTGTCTGATCCTCTGCTGCCCTCTTCTGGACATTCACTATAGTACACACTTCTGTCTGATCCTCTGCTGCCCTCTTCTGGACATTCACTATAGTACACACTTCTGTATGGTCCTCTGCTGCCCTCTGCTGGACATTCACTATGGTACACACTTCTGTCTGATCATCTGCTGCCCTCACTGATTGGCGAATCAGTGATCACATGCAAAGTAGTAAGCAAGATGTCACTTGTGACATCATTGCTTACTACATGTGAAATCTGTGAATGATCACAGAGGTCACATGGTACAAGGCTATTCACAACAGCCTTGTACCATGTGACAAGCTGTGACCAATCACAGCTCACTCAGTATTTCTCAATGACTGCAAGAATGCAGACAGAGAGAAAGAGAAATGATTGCTTTTACATCCTATATGGGTGTAAAAGCAATCAGTGTAAAAAAAAAAAATCTTCATCACCCCCCACAAGTAGTACAGTGTCACCATGGTGACACTGTACTGCTAAGGTGACAGTATGTAAAAATAAAAAATAAAAATAAAAAATAATATAAAAAAAAATAAAATAAAAATGTAAAAAAAAATGTTTAAAAATTATAATGTTTGGTTATAAACTAATTTGGATTTTTTTTTTTTATTAAAAAAATAACGGAATAAATTTTGGCCAAGATTTAGGATGAAATATTATTTATTTGCAAAATTTTATAAAAAAAAACCACTTTTTTTCAAACTTTTTGGACTTTTTCATTTACATAGTAAAAAAAATAAAAATCCCAGCGGTGAATAAATACCACCAAAATAAAGCTTTATCTGTCTCAAAAAAATGGTAAAAAATTCATATGGGTACAGTATTGCATGACCGCGCAATTGTCATTCAAAGTGTGATAGCGCTGAAAGCTGAAAATTGCCCTGGACAGGAAGGGGGTGAAAGTGTCCGGACTGGAAGTGGTTAAGTAGTACCATAGGCCTGAATCTTTGTATTTATTTACTGTTGTCACAACATTATGTAGGAGACACATCGTTGGGTCTAACCCTATGTCAATTCCAGTTATTATTTCTATTAATTTAACTATTGTCTTCCAGAAAACCTGAATTTTTGGACATTCCCACCATATGTGATACACCGTGCCCTCCTCCCCACAACCTCTCCAACACATTTTAGAATTCTCCCCCCTCATCTTGTGCTCAATACTCGGTGTGATACGCCATCGTGTCAGACATTTATAGTTAATCTCAACGTCTCTCATATTAACCACTTCCTGTCCGGACACTTTTACCCCCTTCCTGTCCGGACACTTTCCCCCCCTTCCTGTCCAGGGCAATTTTCAGCTTTTAGCGCTATCACACTTTGAATGACAATTGCGCGGTCATGCAACACTGTACCCAAATGAATTTTTTACCATTTTTTTGAGATAGATAAAGCTTTATTTTGGTGGTATTTATTCACCGCTGGGATTTGTATTTTTTTTGCTATGTAAATGAAATGTCCAAAAATTTTGAAAAAAAGTGTTTTTTTTATAAAATTTTGCAAATAAATAATATTTCATCATAAATCTTAGCCAAAATTTATTCCGTTATCTTTTTAGTAGAAAAAAAAAAAAATCCAAATTAGTTTATAAGCAAAAATTATAATTTTTAAACATTTTTTTTTACATTTTTATTTTATTTTTTTATATTATTATTTTTTTTTTATTTATTTTTTAACATACGGTCACCCTAGCAGTACAGTGTCACCATGGTGATACTGTACTACTTGTAAGGGGTGATGAAGATTTTTTTTTTTTTTTTTTTTTTTTTTTTACACTGATTGCTTTTACACCCATATAGGATGTAAAAGCAATCATTTCTCTTTCTCTCTGTCTGCATTCTTGCAGTCATTGAGAAATACTGAGTGAGCTGTGATTGGTCACAGCTTGTCAGATGGTACAAGGCTGTTGTGAATAGCCTTGTACCATGTGACCTCTGTGATCATTCACAGATTTCACACATAGTAAGCAATGATGTCACAAGTGACATCTTGCTTACTACTTTGCATGTGATCACTGATTGGCCAATCAGTGATCACATGATCGGGACCTCGTACAGAGGTCCCGTCCGACGATCGGTGTTTCACTGTGTCCGGAGGACACAGCGGGCACCGGATCGCGGTGCTGCGCGCTCCCAGGGAGCTCGCACAAGCAGGGTGCGGGGAGGCCGTTTATAGACGGCCACCCGACCCTGCAGTGCCACCGTCCGGCCGTTTATATACCACGGCCGGTCGGGAAGTGGTTAACGTTCTCGTGTATCAATCTAAATATCTTGTTCTGTTGATCCTCATCTATCACCACCTCCATATCTCTTTCCCAATTTGTTATAAAAATTATCTTTGTGTCTGTGTCTAATTCTGTGAGTATTCTATACATTTGTGTAACACCGTGTTTCCCATCTCGCCGTGTTTCTAATAGCCTTTCAAACATATTCCACTCCTTTTTTAATCTCAAGGTTTTTGGGAGATTTCCAATGAAACATTTTAATTGATGATATTTCCACTCATCTATTTTAGTAAACATATCTCCTCCCCTCTCTTTTATTTCTTTAAATGTTCTCAATTCCCCCTCTACCAATACGTCTCTCAGTTGGATATCTTCCTTTTTAAACCATCTCCCTGATATCTCATCTTTTCCTGGAGGGAAGAACTCCGTGTTTGCAAGAGGCATTAATATAGAGTTGAATTCCCATTTCATGTGTTTATGTAAATTATCTCATATCCTTAAAACAATTAAAGTGTAAATACTTGTGGTTTCTTTAATTCTTCTATAATGTGCTGGAACCCATATCATCTGACTCAAACTAATTCCACTCACTTCATTTTCTATTTTTACCCAACTTTTCCCCTTCTGGTTAAATGTCCAATCATAGATTCTTGCTAAAATTACTGCTTTATAATATCTCTTGACATCAGGTAGTCCCATCCCCCCTTTCTCTTTAGTCCTACTTAGTGTTTCATATGATATTCTTGGTTTTTTATTCCTCCAGATATATCTTGTTAACATTCTTCTCATTATCTTAAAAAACGCCTCTGGGAGTTTGATTGGAATCATTTGAAATCTATAGAGTATTTTAGGTATAATTACCCGTTTAATTAGGTTCATACGTCCTAACCATGATGGGTTTCCTCCTTCTAATCTTTTTAGTTCGTCCTTAATCTTATTTATCAGAGAAATATAGTTTAATCTATACAGTTGTTTATATGAGGTAGCAAGTTTTATTCCTAGGTATTTTATATCTTTTGACTGAGCCCGGACCCCGATGGAGGATTTCGAATGATCCCAAAACATCAACCAATCCCAGCGTGCCGTCCAAGATTTGAGGGGAGGGCTGCGACCTGCCTGTCCTCCAGAAAGGTAGGTGAAACTGAGCCAGACAGATCCACTCATCCCTACTGATCCCAACCAGCTTCACTCATCCCTACCGACCCCGGACAGATCCACTCATCCCTACTGGTCCCAACCAGCTTCACTCATCCCTACCGACCCCAGACAGATCCACTCATCCCTACTGATCCCAACCAGCTTCACTCATCCCTACCGACCCCGGACAGATCCACTCATCCCTACTGGTCCCAACCAGCTTCACTCATCCCTATCGATCCCGGACAGATCCACTCATCCCTACTGATCCCAACCAGCTTCACTCATCCCTACCGACCCCAGACAGATCCACTCATCCCTACTGGTCCCAACCAGCTTCACTCATCCCTACCGATCCCGGACAGATCCACTCATCCCTACTGATCCCAACCAGCTTCACTCATCCCTACCGATCCCGGACAGATCCACTCATCCCTACCGATCCCGGACAGATCCACTCATCCCTACTGATCCCAACCAGCTTCACTCATCCCTACCGATCCCGGACAGATCCACTCATCCCTACCGATCCCGGACAGATCCACTCATCCCTACTGATCCCAACCAGCTTCACTCATCCCTACCGACCCCGGACAGATCCACTCATCCCTACTGGTCCCAACCAGCTTCACTCATCCCTACCGACCCCAGACAGATCCACTCATCCCTACTGGTCCCAACCAGCTTCACTCATCCCTATCGATCCCGGACAGATCCACTCATCCCTACTGATCCCAACCAGCTTCACTCATCCCTACCGACCCCAGACAGATCCACTCATCCCTACTGGTCCCAACCAGCTTCACTCATCCCTACCGATCCCGGACAGATCCACTCATCCCTACTGATCCCAACCAGCTTCACTCATCCCTACCGATCCCGGACAGATCCACTCATCCCTACCGATCCCGGACAGATCCACTCATCCCTACTGATCCCAACCAGCTTCACTCATCCCTACCGATCCCGGACAGATCCACTCATCCCTACCGATCCCGGACAGATCCACTCATCCCTACTGATCCCAACCAGCTTCACTCATCCCTACCGATCCCGGACAGATCCACTCATCCCTACTGATCCCAACCAGCTTCACTCATCCCTACCGACCCCGGACAGATCCACTCATCCCTACTGATCCCAACCAGCTTCACTCATCCCTACCGATCCCGGGGAGATCCACTCATCCCTACTGATCCCAACCAGCTTCACTCATCCCTACCGATCCCGGGGAGATCCCCTCATCCCTACTGATCCCGGGGAGATCCCCTCATCCCTCCCGATCCCGGGGAGATCCCTTCATCCCTACCGATCCCGGGGAGATCCCTTCATCCCTACCGATCCCGGGGAGATCCCTTCATCCCTACCGATCCCGGGGAGATCCCTTCATCCCTACCGATCCCGGGGAGATCCCTTCATCCCTACCGATCCCGGGGAGATCCCTTCATCCCTACCGATCCCGGGGAGATCCCTTCATCCCTACCGATCCCGGGGAGATCCCTTCATCCCTACCAATCCCGGGGAGATCCGCTCATCCCTACCGATCCCGGGGAGATCCGCTCATCCCTACCGATCCCGGGGAGATCCGCTCATCCCTACCGATCCCGGGGAGATCCGCTCATCCCTACCGATCCCGGGGAGATCCGCCCATCCCTACCGATCCCGGGGAGATTCCCCTCATCCCTACCGATCCCGGGGAGATTCCCCTCATCCCTACCGATCCCGGGGAGATCCCCTCATCCCTACCGATCCCGGGGAGATCCCCTCATCCCTACCGATCCCGGGGAGATCCGCTCATCCCTACCGATCCCGGGGAGATTCGCTCATCGCTCCTAGTCCGGAGTCCCCCTTTTGTCTGTACATTAGGGGGCACAGTGGCCCCTCCTCTGATCGCCCATCACATATATGGGGGTGGATCCTATTGGGGGACATGGAGGGGTTAATAGGGATCGGTTCCTTTGGCGTCTCTCGTTTTCTCGGATTTCCTGTTTTCTCTGCAGTTGGGGGGGAGGGGAGTTTTGTTTCGATTCTCCAGAACTCTGATGTTGTGTAATAGTTGGTGGCAGATTGTGGAGTCGGCGTTCTGCCTTCCGGGAATTGGGGGGTCACTCTGCTCTCACCCTCCACTGCAGTCCATCTGTGGACGTCGTGGGGAAAAGACCTGACAGACACCTGAGGTAAGACGCAGCACCCTGTCCGGTCTGTGGATGGCGCTCTAATGCCAATGGGACTCTCCAGGAATATGGCATCCAGATCCGGGGGAATGGGCTCCATCATTGGGGGGGGGGGGGTCGCACAGGACGGGACTGATGGTTTAAGGGGGAACTCCAGGATCTAATTCTCTGTATTGACTCCATAAACTCCTCCTCACCTCCCAGACGAGGCGAGATTCCCGAATGTCCCATCTAGGTCTGGCCTTGGTCTGGTCTTGGTCTGGTCCACAGTCCTTCTTTAGTCCCACTTCTGTATCCTAAATCTCTCCTTCTCTCCTCTCTTCTGGACCGCAAACCTTTCCCCTGTCCCTCTTCTGGACCCAATCCCTCCCCTGTCCCTCTTCTGGACCCCAATCCCTCCTCAGTCTCTTTTCTGGACCCCCCAATCATTTCTCAGTCCTTTTTCTGGGCCCCTAATCCCTCTTCGGTCCTTTTTCTGGTCCCTCAATCCCTTCTTGGCCCCTTTTCTGGTACCACAAACTCTCTATAGTCTCTCTTCTGGATTCTGAATTCTTCCTCAGTCACTGTTTTATATCCCAAATCTTTTCTTGCTCCCTCTTCTGGACCCCAGCTTCCCCCTCAATCTCTCTTCTGGACCCCAACTTCCCCCTCAATCTCTCTTCTGGACCCCAGCTTCCCCCTCAATCTCTCTTCTGGACCCCAACTTCCCCCTCAATCTCTCTTCTGGACCCCAACTTCCCCCTCAATCTCACTTCTGGACCCCAACTTCCCCCTCAATCTCTCTTCTGGACCCCAACTTCCCCCTCAATCTCTCTTCTGGACCCCAACTTCCCCCTCAATCTCTCTTCTGGACCCCAACTTCCCCCTCAATCTCTCTTCTGGACCCCAACTTCCCCCTCAATCTCTCTTCTGGACCCCAACTTCCCCCTCAGTCTCTCTTCTGGACCCCAACTTCCCCCTCAGTCTCTCTTCTGGTTCACAACTTCCCCCTGAGTCTCTCTTCTGGTTCACAACTTCCCCCTCAGTCTCTCTTCTGGACCCCAACTTCCCCCTCAATCTCTCTTCTGGACCCCAACTTCCCCCTCAATCTCTCTTCTGGACCCCAACTTCCCCCTCAATCTCTCTTCTGGACCCCAACTTCCCCCTCAGTCTCTCTTCTGGACCCCAACTTCCTCTTCAGTCTCTCTCTTTTGGACCCCAACTTCCTCTTCAGTCTCTCTCTTCTGCACCCCAACTTCCCCCTCCGTCTCTCTTCTAGACCCCAATTTCCCCCTCCGTCTCTCTTCTAGACCCCAACTTCCCCCTCCGTCTCTCTACTGGACCCCAACTTCCCCCTCCGTCTCTCTACTGGACCCCAACTTCCTCCGCAGTCTCTCTTCTGGACCCCAAATTACTCCTTGCTCCCTCTTCTAGACCCTGAATCCTTCATTGGTTTCTTCTTCCAGAAATAAGTGCCTGATGGGGGTTGGGGAATGGCCGGTTATTTTGAGTCAAGCTGAATGGGCGCTGGAGTCAAAAGAGCCACAAGTTCCATCAGTCCTTCTGCAAATCTCTCTTGGTCCCTCTTCTGTAATGAGAAACCCCCATGATGTCCATTTTGATCTCCAAAGAAATGCCCCATTTATCTCCCAGAGGTCCCCTCAGTATGATGGTGGCTTCAGCCAACCACGTAGAGGAGATCGCCCTTCTTACCTCCACCCTTCATCTTCAAACCATTCCGTGATTTCATCTATTCCACATCTCTAACAGTCCACTGGATTTTCCTGCATGGACCAATGTCTTCTGGAGGCTCAGAATGGGGAGTAATGCCCCATCTATCTGTCTGTCTGTCTATCATCCATTCATCTGTCTGTCTATCCTCCATTCATCTGCCTGTCTATCCTCCATTCGTCTGCCTGTCTATCCTCCATTCGTCTGCCTGTCTATCCTCCATTCGTCTGCCTGTCTATCCTCCATTCGTCTGCCTGTCTTTATTACTCATTAATATTTGTTTGTTTTGCTTGCAGTATTCACGGTCTTCTATAAGACAAAGATGGACCAGAACGACCTCCAGATTCTGTACTTATCAGAGAAAAAGGGACCCGGTAATGATGGTCTGGCTGGTGATGGTATTACCTCCCATGTATTGGAGGACAGGGGTCCAGTTCATGGTGGTCTGGCTGGTGATGGTATTATCTCCCATGTATTGGAGGACAGGGGTCCTGGTGATGGTGGTCTGGCTGGTGATGGTAGTATCTCCCATGTATTGGAGGACAGGGTTCTGGTGACGGTGGTCTGGCTGGTGATGGTATTATCTCCCATGTATTGGAGGACAGGGGTCTGGGTGATGGTGGTCTGGCTGGTGATGGTAGTATCTCCCATGTATTGGAGGACAGGGTCCAGGTCATGATGGTCTGGCTGGTGATGGTATTATCTCCTATGTATTGGAGGACAGGGGTCCGGGTGAAGGCGGTCTGGCTGGTGATGGTAGTATCTCCCATGTATTGGAGGACAGGGGTCCGGGTGAGGGTGGTCTGGCTGGTGATGGTAGTATCTCCCATGTATTGGAGGATGGGTCCTGGTGATGGCGGTCTGGCTGGTGATGGTATTACCTCCCATGTATTGGAGGACAGGGTCCGGGTGAGGGTGGTCTGGCTTGTGATGGTAGTATCTCCCATGTATTGGAGGACAGGGTCCTGGTGACGGTGGTCTGGCTGGTGATGGTAGTATCTCCCATGTATTGAAGGACAGGGGTCTGGGTGATGGTGGTCTGGCTGGTGATGGTATTATCTCCCATGTATTGGAGGACAGGGTCTAGGTGAGGGTGGTCTGGCTGGTGATGGTATTATCTCCCATGTATTGGAGGACAGGGTCCGGGTGATGGTGGTCTGGCTGGTGATGGTAATATCTCACATGTATTGAAGGACAGGGTCCGGGTCATGGTGGTCTGGCTGGTGATGGTAATATCTCCCATGTATTGAAGGACAGGGGTCTGGGTGATGGTGGTCTGGCTGGTGATGGTAGTATCTCCCATGTATTGGAGGACAGGGTCTGGGTGATGGTGGTCTGGCTGGTGATGGTATTATTTCCCATGTATTGGAGGACAGGGGTCTGGGTGATGGTGGTCTGGCTGGTGATGGTATTATCTCCCATGTATTGGAGGACAGGGTCTGGGTGATGGTGGTCTGGCTGGTGATGGTATTATCTCCCATGTATTGGAGGACAGGGGTCTGGGTGATGGTGGTCTGGCTGGTGATGGTAGTATCTCCCATGTATTGAAGGACAGGGGTCTGGGTGATGGTGGTCTGGCTGGTGATGGTAGTATCTCCCATGTATTGAAGGACAGGGGTCTGGATGATGGTGGTCTGGGTGGTGGGGTAGTATCTCCCATGTATTGAAGGACAGGGGTCTGGGTGATGGTGGTCTGGCTGGTGATGGTAGTATCTCCCATGTATTGAAGGACAGGGTCTGGGTGATGGTGGTCTGGCTGGTGATGGTAGTATCTCCCATGTATTGGAGGACAGGGTCTGGGTGATGGTGGTCTGGGTGGTGGGGTAGTATCTCCCATGTATTGGAGGACAGGGTCCAGGTCATGGTGGTCTGGCTGGTGATGGTAGTATCTCCCATGTATTGGAGGACAGGGTCCGGGTGATGGTGGTCTGGCTGGTGATGGTAGTATCTCCCATGTATTGAAGGACAGGGTCTGGGTGATGGTGGTCTGGCTGGTGATGGTAATATCTCCCATGTATTGGAGGACAGGGGTCTGGGTGATGGTGGTCTGGCTGGTGATGGTAATATCTCCCATGTATTGAAGGACAGGGGTCTGGGTGATGGTGGTCTGGGTGGTGGGGTAGTATCTCCCATGTATTGAAGGACAGGGGTCTGGGTGATGGTGGTCTGGGCGGTGGGGTATCAGAAATATATCTTCCATGTTCTGAGCACTCTTCTGTCTCCCTCCTTCTAGTCAGCAGAGGACTTCAGTGGCTTAGTCAGCCGGTTTCCTCCCGTCTGACCATTTTTCTGATCTGCTTCTGTGCCGGACTCATCATTGTGAACATTGTGATAACCGCCTCAGGCCGAGGTGAGGAAATTATTTGGAATTATTTATAAAGCGCCAATAGTTTGCTCAGCGCTGTACATTACAAAGGGGGACAGAACACGAGACAGCAAAGTAACAATACAATACACGAGGGGTTCGAGGGCCCTGATCCTGGGAGCTTACAATCTAGGAGGGAGGGGAGAGTGGTACAGGAGAAAATATCTGTGGGGGATGGAGTGGTAGGAAGAGCGGAGGAGATCGGCAATTAGGTGAGGGTGGGCTTCTCTGAAGAGAAGGGTTTTCAGGGTGCACCTAAAGGTAAATGTTTCTGTACTTCTCCCCTTCCCACCAGCAAGTTTCCTTTTAACCAGGCTGTGCAGGAAATGCAGTTAGACACATCAGTCAGTTCCTACATTGGGGGTTCAGACACATCAGTCAGTTCCTACATTGGGGGTTCAGACACATCAGTCAGTTCCTACATTGGGGGTTCAGACACATCAGTCAGTTCCTCCATTGGGGGTTCAGACACATTAGTCAGTCCCTACATTGAGGGTTCAGCACATCAGACAGTTCCTACATTGGGGGTTCAGCACATCAGACAGTTCCTCCATTGGGGGTTCAGACACATCAGTCAGTTCCTACGTCGAGGGTTCAGACACATCAGTCAGTTCCTACGTCGAGGGTTCAGACACATCAGTCAGTTCCTCCATTGAGGGTTCAGACACATTAGTCAGTCCCTACATTGAGGGTTCAGACACATTAGTCAGTCCCTACATTGAGGGTTCAGCACATCAGACAGTTCCTACATTGGGGGTTCAGCACATCAGACAGTTCCTCCATTGAGGGTTCAGACACATCAGTCAGTTCCTCCATTGGGGGTTCAGCACATCAGTCAGTTCCTCCATTGAGGGTTCAGCACATCAGTCAGTTCCTCCATTGAGGGTTCAGCACATCAGTCAGTTCCTCCATTGAGGGTTCAGCACATCAGTCAGTTCCTACATTGGGGGTTCAGACACATCAGTCAGTTCCTACATTGAGGGTTCAGCACATCAGTCAGTTCCTCCATTGGGGGTTCAGCACATCAGTCAGTTCCTCCATTGGGGGTTCAGCACATCAGTCAGTTCCTACATTGAGGGTTCAGCACATCAGTCAGTTCCTCCATTGGGGGTTCAGCACATCAGTCAGTTCCTCCATTGGGGGTTCAGCACATCAGTCAGTTCCTACATTGAGGGTTCAGACACATCAGTCAGTTCCTACATTGAGGGTTCAGCACATCAGACAGTTCCTACATTGAGGGTTCAGCACATCAGTCAGTTCCTCCATTGGGGGTTCAGCACATCAGTCAGTTCCTCCGTTGGGGGTTCAGACACATCAGTCAGTTCCTCCGTTGGGGGTTCAGACACATCAGTCAGTTCCTCCATTGGGGGTTCAGCACATCAGTCAGTTCCTCCATTGGGAGTTCAGCACATCAGTCAGTTCCTCCATTGGGGGTTCAGCACATCAGTCAGTTCCTCCATTGGGGGTTCAGCACATCAGTCAGTTCCTCCATTGGGGGTTCAGCACATCAGTCAGTTCCTCCATTGAGGGTTCAGACACATCAGTCAGTTCCTCCATTGGGGGTTCAGCACATCAGTCAGTTCCTACATTGGGGGTTCAGCACATCAGTCAGTTCCTCCATTGAGGGTTCAGCACATCAGTCAGTTCCTCCATTGGGGGTTCAGCACATCAGTCAGTTCCTCCATTGGGGGTTCAGCACATCAGTCAGTTCCTCCATTGAGGGTTCAGCACATCAGTCAGTTCCTACATTGGGGGTTCAGCACATCAGTCAGTTCCTCCATTGAGGGTTCAGCACATCAGTCAGTTCCTCCATTGGGGGTTCAGCACATCAGTCAGTTCCTACATTGAGGGTTCAGCACATCAGTCAGTTCCTCCATTGGGGGTTCAGACACATCAGTCAGTTCCTCCATTGGGGGTTCAGCACATCAGTCAGTTCCTCCATTGGGAGTTCAGCACATCAGTCAGTTCCTACATTGAGGGTTCAGCACATCAGTCAGTTCCTCCATTGGGGGTTCAGCACATCAGTCAGTTCCTCCATTGAGGGTTCAGCACATCAGTCAGTTCCTCCATTGGGGGTTCAGCAGGCAGTGCAGCGGTAATAAACAATAAATGTGTATATATTCCGGAGGCCCAACATAGACTTCTAAATAATGAAATGTGATGAGACCATAAATTGAAAAGTCTGAAATATAATATATAAAAGTTCTATAAAACTCTTTAAAGAGGTTCAATCGAGAAGGCGACTCCGGTACTCCCAATAAGGCGAAAACTTGGTGTCGTGCAGGGAATAGAACAATTGCGCACTCACCAGATGCGCAACTAATAAGCGCAGTGATCACAACCAGAGGTCCCCTCTGTCCTGGAAAAGGTGTAACTCGCAATGGATACGCCCCCATATAATCATTCATCCATTCACTATATATCTTGCTACTGGATTTTGGTCAGTCTTTTTATATTCTATTAGACGCAATACGGTGATTATTGATGATGTCCCAAATTGTACTTTCATAAACATTTGTATGGTGAGAACAGATAAATATGGGACCGAACATGTAACCTTCACACCCAGGATCCCCAATAATATGTAATGGGTGGCACCCCATATCCAGTATAATATGTAATGGGTGGCACCTCATATCCTGTATAATATGTAATGGGTGGCACCCCATATCCAGTATAATATGTAATGGGTGGCACCCCATATCAGTATAATATGTAATGGGTGGCACCCCATATCCAGTATAATATGTAATGGGTGGCACCCCATATCCAGTATAATATGTAATGGGTGGCACCCCATATCCAGTATAATATGTAATGGGTGGCACCCCATATCCAGTATAATATGTAATGGGTGGCACCCCATATCCAGTATAATATGTAATGGGTGGCACCCCATATCCAGTATAATATGTAATGGGTGGCACCTCATATCCAGTATAATATGTAATGGGTGGCACCCCATATCCAGTATAATATGTAATGGGGGGCACCCCATATCCAGTATAATATGTAATGGGTGGCACCCCATATCCAGTATAATATGTAATGGGTGGCGCCCCATATCCAGTATAATATGTAATGGGTGGCGCCCCATATCTAGTATAATATGTAATGGGTGGCACCCCATATCCAGTATACTATGTAATGGGTGGCACCCCATATCCTGTATACTATGTAATGGGTGGCACCCCATATCCAGTATACTATGTAATGGGTGGCACCCCATATCCAGTATACTATGTAATGGGTGGCACCCCATATCCAGTATAATATGTAATGGGTGGCACCCCATATCCAGTATAATATGTAATGGGTGGCACCCCATATCCAGTATAGTACAGGACAGGTGGCACCTTTTGGAGATGGCAGATTTCTTGGTGGTCCCTCTATCTATTATCTATCTATCTATCTATCTATCTATCTATCTATCTATCTATCTATTATCTATCTATCTATCTATTATCTATCTATTATCTATTATCTATTATCTATCTATTATCTATCTATTATCTATCTATCTATCTATCTATCTATCTATCTATCTATCTATCTATCTATTATCTATCTATCTATCTATTATCTATCTATCTATCTATCTATTATCTATCTATCTATCTATCTATCTATCTATCTATCTATTATCTATCTATCTATTATCTATCTATTATCTATCTATCTATCTATCTATCTATCTATCTATCTATCTATCTATTATCTATCTATTATCTATCTATCTATCTATCTATCTATCTATCTATCTATCTATCTATCTATTATCTATCTATTATCTATCTATCTATTATCTATTATCTATCTATCTATCTATCTATCTATCTATCTATCTATCTATCTATCTATTATCTATCTATTATCTATCTATCTATTATCTATTATCTATTATCTATCTATCTATCTGTCTATCTATCTATCTATTATCTATCTATCTATCTATCTATCTATCTATCTATCTATTATCTATCTATTATCTATCTATCTATCTATCTATCTATCTATCTATCTATCTATCTATCTATCTATCTATTATCTATCTATTATCTATCTATCTATCTATCTATCTATCTATTTATCTATCTATTATCTATCTATCTATCTATCTATCTATCTATCTATCTATCTATTATCTATTATCTATCTATTATCTATCTATCTATTATCTATCTATCTATCTATCTATCTATCTATCTATCTATCTATCTATTATCTATCTATTATCTATCTATTATCTATCTATCTATTATCTATCTATCTATCTATCTATCTATCTATCTATCTATCTATTATCTATCTATTATCTATCTATTATCTATCTATCTATTATCTATTATCTATCTATCTATCTATCTATCTATCTATCTATCTATCTATCTATTATCTATCTATCTATCTATCTATTATCTATCTATTTATCTATCTATCTATCTATCTATCTATCTATCTATTATCCTATCTATCTATCTATCTATTATCTATCTATCTATCTATCTATCTATCTATCTATCTATCTATCTATCTATCTATTATCTATCTATCTATTATCTATCTATCTATCTATTATCTATCTATTTATCTATCTATCTATCTATCTATCTATTATCCTATCTATCTATCTATCTATTATCTATCTATCTATCTATCTATCTATCTATCTATCTATCTATCTATTATCTATCTATCTATTATCTATCTATCTATCTATCTATCTATCTATCTATCTATCTATCTATTATCTATCTATCTATTATCTATCTATCTATCTATCTATCTATTATCTATCTATCTATCTATCTATCTATTATCTATCTATCTATCTATCTATCTATCTATCTATCTATCTATCTATCTATTATCTATCTATCTATCTATCTATCTATCTATCTATTATCTATCTATCTATTATCTATCTATCTATCTATCTATCTATTATCTATCTATCTATCTATCTATTATCTATCTATCTATCTATCTATCTATCTATCTATTATCTATTATCTATCTATCTATCTATCTATCTATCTATCTATCTATTATCTATCTATCTATTATCTATCTATCTATCTATCTATCTATTATCTATCTATCTATCTATCTATCTATCTATCTATTATCTATCTATCTATCTATCTATCTATCTATCTATCTATCTATCTATCTATCTATTATCTATCTATCTATTATCTATCTATCTATCTATCTATCTATCTATCTATCTATCTATCTATCTATCTATCTATCTATCTATCTATTATCTATCTATCTATCTATCTATTATCTATTATCTATCTATCTATTATCTATCTATCTATCTATCTATCTATCTATCTATCTATCTATCTATTATCTATCTATCTATTATCTATCTATCTATCTATCTATCTATTATCTATCTATCTATCTATCTATCTATCTATTATCTATCTATCTATCTATCTATCTATCTATCTATCTATCTATCTATTATCTATCTATCTATTATCTATCTATCTATCTATCTATCTATCTATTATCTATCTATCTATCTATCTATTATCTATCTATCTATCTATCTATCTATCTATTATCTATCTATCTATTATCTATCTATCTATCTATCTATCTATCTATCTATCTATCTATCTATCTATTATCTATCTATCTATCTATCTATTATCTATTATCTATCTATCTATTATCTATCTATCTATCTATCTATCTATCTATCTATCTATCTATTATCTATCTATCTATTATCTATCTATCTATCTATCTATCTATTATCTATCTATCTATTATCTATCTATTATCTATCTATTATCTATCTATCTATTATCTATCTATCTATCTATCTATTATCTATCTATCTATTATCTATCTATTATCTATCTATTATCTATCTATCTATTATCTATTATCTATCTATCTATCTATCTATTATCTATCTATCTATCTATCTATCTATCTATCTATCTATCTATCTATCTATCTATCTATCTATTATCTATCTATCTATTATCTATCTATCTATCTATTATCTATCTATCTATCTATCTATCTATTATCTATCTATCTATCTATCTATCTATCTATTATCTATCTATCTATCTATCTATCTATCTATCTATTATCTATCTATCTATCTATCTATCTATCTATCTATCTATCTATCTATCTATCTATTATCTATCTATCTATTATCTATCTATTATCTATCTATCTATCTATTATCTATCTATCTATCTATTATCTATCTATCTATCTATCTATCTATCTATCTATCTATCTATCTATTATCTATCTATTATCTATCTATCTATCTATTATCTATCTATCTATTATCTATCTATTATCTATCTATCTATCTATCTATCTATCTATCTATCTATCTATCTATCTATTATCTATCTATTATCTATCTATTATCTATCTATCTATCTATCTATCTATCTATTATCTATCTATCTATCTATCTATCTATCTATCTATTATCTATCTATCTATCTATCTATCTATCTATCTATCTATCTATCTATCTATTATCTATCTATTATCTATTATCTATCTATCTATTATCTATCTATCTATCTATCTATCTATCTATCTATCTATCTATTATCTATCTATTATCTATCTATCTATCTATCTATCTATCTATCTATCTATCTATCTATCTATTATCTATCTATCTATCTATCTATCTATCTATTATCTATCTATTATCTATCTATCTATCTATCTATCTATTATCTATCTATCTATCTATCTATCTATCTATCTATCTATTATCTATCTATTATCTATCTATTATCTATCTATCTATTATCTATTATCTATCTATCTATCTATCTATCTATCTATCTATCTATCTATCTATTATCTATCTATCTATCTATCTATTATCTATCTATCTATTATCTATCTATCTATTATCTATCTATCTATCTATCTATCTATCTATCTATCTATCTATCTATTATCTATCTATCTATCTATCTATCTATCTATCTATCTATCTATCTATTATCTATCTATCTATCTATCTATCTATCTATCTATCTATCTATCTATTATCTATCTATCTATCTATCTATCTATCTATCTATCTATCTATTATCTATCTATCTATCTATCTATCTATCTATCTATCTATCTATTATCTATCTATCTATCTATCTATCTATTATCTATTATCTATCTATCTATTATCTATCTATCTATCTATCTATCTATCTATCTATCTATCTATCTATCTATCTATCTATCTATCTATCTATTATCTATCTATCTATCTATTATCTATCTATCTATTATCTATCTATCTATCTATTATCTATCTATCTATCTATCTATTATCTATTATCTATCTATCTATTATCTATCTATCTATCTATCTATCTATCTATCTATCTATCTATCTATCTATCTATTATCTATCTATCTATTATCTATCTATCTATCTATTATCTATCTATCTATTATCTATCTATTATCTATCTATCTATTATCTATCTATCTATTATCTATCTATCTATCTATTATCTATCTATCTATTATCTATCTATTATCTATCTATCTATCTATCTATCTATTATCTATCTATCTATCTATCTATCTATCTATCTATCTATCTATCTATCTATCTATCTATTATCTATCTATTATCTATTATCTATCTATCTATTATCTATCTATCTATCTATCTATCTATCTATCTATCTATCTATCTATTATCTATCTATTATCTATCTATCTATCTATCTATCTATCTATCTATCTATCTATTATCTATCTATCTATCTATCTATCTATTATCTATCTATTATCTATCTATCTATCTATCTATCTATTATCTATCTATCTATCTATCTATCTATCTATCTATCTATCTATTATCTATCTATTATCTATCTATTATCTATCTATCTATTATCTATTATCTATCTATCTATCTATCTATCTATCTATCTATCTATTATCTATCTATCTATCTATCTATTATCTATCTATCTATTATCTATCTATCTATTATCTATCTATCTATCTATCTATCTATCTATCTATTATCTATCTATCTATCTATCTATCTATCTATCTATCTATTATCTATCTATTATCTATCTATCTATCTATCTATCTATCTATCTATCTATCTATCTATCTATCTATCTATTATCTATCTATCTATTATCTATCTATCTATCTATTATCTATTATCTATCTATCTATCTATCTATCTATCTATCTATCTATCTATCTATTATCTATTATCTATCTATCTATTATCTATCTATCTATCTATCTATCTATCTATCTATCTATCTATCTATCTATCTATTATCTATCTATCTATCTATTATCTATCTATCTATTATCTATCTATCTATCTATTATCTATCTATCTATCTATCTATCTATCTATTATCTATTATCTATCTATCTATTATCTATCTATCTATCTATCTATCTATCTATCTATCTATCTATCTATTATCTATCTATCTATCTATTATCTATCTATCTATTATCTATCTATCTATCTATTATCTATCTATCTATTATCTATCTATTATCTATCTATCTATTATCTATCTATCTATTATCTATCTATCTATCTATTATCTATCTATCTATTATCTATCTATTATCTATCTATCTATCTATCTATTATCTATCTATCTATCTATCTATCTATCTATCTATTATCTATCTATTATCTATCTATCTATCTATTATCTATCTATCTATTATCTATCTATCTATCTATCTATTATCTATCTATCTATTATCTATCTATCTATTATCTATCTATCTATTATCTATCTATTATCTATCTATTATCTATCTATCTATCTATCTATCTATTATCTATTATCTATCTATCTATCTATTATCTATCTATCTATCTATCTATCTATCTATCTATCTATCTATCTATTATCTATCTATCTATTATCTATCTATCTATCTATTATCTATCTATCTATTATCTATCTATTATCTATCTATCTATCTATCTATTATCTATCTATCTATTATCTATCTATTATCTATCTATCTATCTATTATCTATCTATCTATTATCTATCTATCTATCTATCTATTATCTATCTATCTATTATCTATCTATCTATTATCTATCTATCTATTATCTATCTATTATCTATCTATTATCTATCTATCTATCTATCTATTATCTATTATCTATCTATCTATCTATTATCTATCTATCTATCTATCTATCTATCTATCTATCTATCTATCTATCTATTATCTATCTATCTATTATCTATCTATTATCTATCTATCTATCTATCTATCTATTATCTATCTATCTATCTATTATCTATCTATCTATCTATCTATCTATCTATCTATCTATCTATTATCTATCTATCTATTATCTATCTATCTATCCATCCATCCATCCATCTATCCATCTATCCATCCATCCGACGTATGCATACATTTACCGTTATTGATCTGTGATTGGTTTACAGGTTCTCGAGGGAATGAAGGCTCCTCCCAGGATGGTGACTACAGTGAGGGGCAGCAAACTGGGAGAGGTCAGTCACACTGCCACCTGGGGGCAGAATACAAGTATTACTAAATGTAATGACAATGGGGGTGTATGATCTGCAGAAGGAGGGGAGCACACACTGATGTTCGGGAAATTAGCTGAAAAGGTAAAGAAGCACTCCAGACAAAACTCAGTAGAGGAATATTTTGCTGTCTCAGGATTTATTTGGAAGCAGATTTGTATGTGGTGAAGGAGACGAGCCTGTGACCGGAATGTGGAGACTCCATCTTCATTTTAGGCCTCCACTTTACATGCTGCTAAGCTTGAGCCTCCCATGGATTTGTCACGATGTGCTGAAGCTGCCATGAGACTTCAGAGATCGCCCTCTGCCTCCGCTCCTCCGTATTGGTTAACCCATTTGGAACAGTCTATGCCCCCCATCTCTAAGGACAGGTGTGAGGATAGATTTTGCCCTCTGTCTTTGCTGCTCCCTATTGGTTAATGAATTAGGAACATTTGGTGCCCCATACTTCAATGGACAAGGGGTGAGGGACATCCTCTGGTGAGTGGAGTGAGGACCATTCTCTGGTGAGGGGGGGGGTGAGGACCATCCTCTGGTGAGGGCCGTCCTCTGGTGAGGGGGGGTGAGGGCCGTCCTCTGGTGAGGGGGGGTGAGGGCCGTCCTCTGGTGAGGGGGGGTGAGGGCCGTCCTCTGGTGAGGGGGGGTGAGGGCCGTCCTCTGGTGAGGGGGGGTGAGGGCCGTCCTCTGGTGAGGGGGGGTGAGGGCCGCCCTCTGGTGGGGGGGGGGTGAGGGCCGCCCTCTGGTGGGGGGGGGTGAGGGCCGCCCTCTGGTGAGGGGGGTGAGGGCCGCCCTCTGGTGAGGGGGGGGTTGAGGGCCGTCCTCTGGTGAGGGGGGTGAGGGCCGTCCCCCGGATGGGAAGTATAAGGACTGTCCTCTGTTCCCGTGTCTGTAGATGGATCCCGGACATCGGCACCCAGGAAGTGGACACACAGCCTTCCCCCAGAGAATGGTGAGTGCAGAACAGAAGATATTGTTCCATTGTATCCAATCCACGTTTGTTTCATCTTCAGCCCAATTCCAGACAAATCTTTTATATAGTTGATTTGGTTTTAGCGGAATGGGCGGAGCCTGTGTCCTTATTGTGGGATTTTGCATTTCCGTCCAATAGGCACACAGACATAAGCACATTCATTGGACGGTGGGGAGAGGTGACTGACGTGTTCTTATCATATCTGGACATTTCTGTCTCGGTGACAACTGCACCTCCCGTTCCTTGTACAGGTGTCACAGAGACAGGAAGTGAGGGAAAATCCTCCCAAAGGAGTCACAGACCAGAATAAAAGCAGACGTGATCACTCTTCTCCCCAGTATACAAAGATATATAAAGAGTGAAGAAGACGTTGGTGCTGCTATGAGTGTCTATGGCACCAAATCTTCCAATTTTCCTGCCTAGCAACCATGGCAATAGTAGACAGGATTTCCAGGGATCCTCATTGCTCCGCCCTACAATGCAATTGGTTTACCAAAGGAGCAGACCAAGATCACTTCATAGAGAATACCCAATCCTGTGCAAGGAAAAAAATTAAAAATGGATTTTTGCTTGCACGTGATTGGGTGCATCACCTCATTCAGTAAGTGCCCATGCCCTGCCCCTTAGTAGATCAGGGTCTGTGCAGGGCTCTCACTCCAGGTTCCTTAGTAACGGCTGGGGTCTTCTCCCCTAGAGACCTATGACGGCGCTTGTCCTGATGATTGGACTGAGGTCCGAGGAAGCTGCTACTTCATATCCAGTCTGGCTAAATCTTGGATGGACGCCCAGAAGATGTGCCAGAGGAGGAAGGCCAGACTGACCGTCATCAACACCAAGGAGGAGCAGGTAAGTGCGCGTCAGGGTGGAGCAGAGACAGAGAATCCGACATTTCCAACTCCTCTCTGCTGCTCCTTCCCCCCCATTGCTACATCACATGAGGCTGTGTGCAGGTGAGCGGAGCCACATAGGAGGCTGAGGCTGTGTGCAGGTGAGAGGAGCCACATAGGGGGCTGAGGGTGTGTGCAGGTGAGAGGAGCCACATAGGGGGCTGAGGCTGTGTGCAGGTGAGCGGAGCCACATAGGGGGCTGAGGCTGTGTGCAGGTGAGCGGAGCCACATAGGAGGCTGAGGCTGTGTGCAGGTGAGAGGAGCCACATAGGGGGCTGAGGGTGTGTGCAGGTGAGAGGAGCCACATAGGGGGCTGAGGCTGTGTGCAGGTGAGCGGAGCCACATAGGGGGCTGAGGCTGTGTGCAGGTGAGAGGAGCCACATAGGGGGCTGAGGGTGTGTGCAGGTGAGAGGAGCCACATAGGGGGCTGAGGCTGTGTGCAGGTGAGCGGAGCCGCATGGGGGGCTGAGGCTGTGTGCAGGTGAGCGGTGGCACATAGGGGGCTGAGGCTGTGTGCAGGTGAGCGGAGCCGCATAGGGGGCTGAGGCTGTGTGCAGGTGAGCGGAGCCGCATGGGGGGCTGAGGCTGTGTGCAGGTGAGCAGAGCCGCATGGGGGGGCTGAGGCTGTGTGCAGGTGAGCGGTGGCACATATGGGGCTGAGGCTGTGTGCAGGTGAGTGGTGGCACATATAGGGCTGAGGCTGTGTGCAGGTGAGTGATGCCACATAGGTGGCTGAGGGTGTGTGCAGGTGAGCGGAACCACATAGGTGGCTGAGGGTGTGTAGGTGAGTGATGCCACATAGGTGGCTGAGGGTGTGTGCAGGTGAGCAGGGGCACATAGGTGGCTGAAGCTGTGTGCAGGTGAGTAGTGGCACATAGGTGGCTGAGGGTGTGTGCAGGTGAGCGGAACCACATAGGTGGCTGAGGGTGTGTAGGTGAGTGATGCCACATAGGTGGCTGAGGGTGTGTGCAGGTGAGCAGGGGCACATAGGTGGCTGAAGCTGTGTGCAGGTGAGTAGTGGCACATAGGTGGCTGAGGGTGTGTGCAGGTGAGTAGTGGCACATAGGTGGCTGAGGCTGTGTGCAGGTGAGTAGTGGCACATAGGTGGCTGAGGGTGTGTGCAGGTGAGTAGTGGCACATAGGTGGCTGAGGGTGTGTGCAGGTGAGTAGTGGCACATAGGTGGCTGAGGAAGCAGGGGAGGTTTGGGGCAGAATGAGGAAAAAGGTACATATTAGGTGAATGGAAACACAGAGTGGCAGAGCTTGAAAGGCAACTGTAATGAATGATCATCAATGTGAGAAGGAGTAGAGGACCATTTGGAGAGACAATAGGAGGAACAGCTCCTGCACACAGCCTTCGATCTCTTTGGGGTGGTCTGGATGGGTCCTTGAAAAAAGTCTGTGGTGGTCTGGATGGGTTTTGGAGATAGATGCTTTAGGTAGTCTGGATGGGTCCTTCAGAAAAGTCTATGTGGTGGTCTGGATGGGTCCTGGAAATACCATGCGGTGGTCTGGATGGGTCCTGAAGATATGCCCACATGGTGATCTGGTCTTTGAGGTGATCTAGATGGGCTCTTTAGATAAGCCCATGTCATTGTCAGTCTGGATATGTCCCTGATGTGGCCTGAATATATCATTTAGAAAAGTGAATGTGGTGGTCTGAATTTGGTCCTGGAGATACCCATGTGGCGGTCTGGATAAGTCTTTCGAGGTGGTCTGGGTGGGTTCTTGCAAAAAGTCTTTGGTGGTCTGTATGGGCCCTGGAAATAGAAACTTGAGGTAGTCTGGTTGAGTCCTTTAGAAAAGTCTGTGTGGTGGTCTGGATGGGTCCTGGAGATACCATGTGGTGGACTGGATGGTTTCTGGAGATATGCCCATATGGTGGTCTGGATGAGTCCTTGAGGTGATTTAGATGGGTCCTTGAGATAAGCCCATGTCATTGTCCTATTAGAGCCTGGAGATATGTAGTGGTCTAGATGAGTCCTTGAAGTGGTCTAGATGGGACATTTATTAAAGTCCTTGTGGTGGTCTGAATAGGTCCTGAAGATAAGTCCTTGAGGTGGTCTGGATAGCTCATTTAGAAAAGTTATGTAGTGGTCTTGATAGGTCCTGGAGATATGCCCATGTGGTGGACTGGGTGAGTCCTTGAGGTAGTCTAGATGGGTCCTTGAGATAAGCCCATGTGACACTCTTAATGGGTCTTGGAGATATCCCCATGTTGTTGTCTGGATGAGTCCCTGATGTGGTCTGAATTGGTCCTGGAGATACCCATGTAGAGGTCTGGATGAGTCCTCTGAGGTGCTCTTCGTGCAAATAGTCCATGGGACATTTGTAAAAGTCCATGTGGTGGTCTGTATGGGTCCTGGAAATAAGTCCTTGAGGTGGTTGGGATGAGTCCTTGAGATAAGGTGGTCTGGATTGGTTCCTGGAGATTAACACATGTGATGGTCTGAATGGGTCTTTGAGAAAAGTCCATGTGGTGGTCTGGATGTGTCCTTGAGGCAAGCCTCTGTGGTGATCAAGACATCTCAAGTATTCAGGTCTCCCTTACATAAAGCAGCAGTATGTGACATGGCATTGGCGGTCATTCCTTCACTAGATGCAGCTCTCACATTGGCACCTCTGGAGGAAGGCCAGAAAATCTGGCCAGCAATACATTTCCATCAGGATAAAAGTAAATGTACCCACATGTCCATTATACCAATGTGTCCACCACTGATCTGGAACCAAACTTTGATCTCCTTCTCTTCATGGTAATTCTCACTTCTCTTCATTTTGTGTTCTTCAGGTTTTCCTGACACAGTTTGCCATGAAGACACGGGTCTGGATTGGCCTGAGTGAAACTGACGGGGAGTGGAAATGGGTGGATGGGACTCTATTTTCCTCTACACCAAAGTAATGTCCTTGTTGAATTTTCCAACATCTATATTTTCTGTGGCAGAGAAATTGAATTGTACAGATTTCCTTCCCTTCACCTTTAGTCAGGACAAATTTCATGAGTTTCAGAAAATCTTCACTGGTGGAATAATGATTGTGAACCAACCATGAGATGAGTTGACTGCACCTCCTTCTTCCTCAGTTCTGGATTTCCCCGTTCCTCTATATCGCATATTATACCTTTTCTGGAATTATGTCTCTTTTCTCATCACACAACGTCCTTCATTTTACAAATTTTATATTAATAGTATAATAAGCCCTGTAATAATTGTCTTCTCCATTGAGAGAGTTGTTCCTCGTGTTCCTCAAGCCATCAGATTGGTTGCTATGTTCAAGCGGTGTGCTTAGTGGTTTCTTAGAGACAAGTTAGAACATTAAAAATGGGCTTTCTAGCTGGAAGGTTTTTGGTGTGCAGAGAATGGTATAGGGCATCCATTCCCAACCATGGTTCCATGCAACTCTAGGGTTCCTCCAGAAGTCGCTAGGGGTTCCTTGAGTTGTGTCTGGTTTAAAAGAGAAGTATGGCTTTTTCTTTTTTTCCCTATTTATATTTATTTAGGGGGATGCAGCATTGGTCCCACTAGGCCTGGGCCACCACTCCTGAAAATGCCAAGTTGCTTTACAGGGACTCTTGGGGTATGAGGACATTCCAAGGGTTGTGGGACTCTTAGGGGATGAGGCCTATCAAAGGGTTGTGGGACACATAGAGGAGAGGCCATTGCAAGGGTTGTGTGACACCTAGGGGAAGAGGCCATGCCAAGAGTTGTGGGACTCTTAGGGGAACAGGCCATGCCAAGGGTTGTGGGACACTTAGGAGAACAGGCCATGCCAAGAGTTGTGGGACACTTAGGGGAACAGGCCATGCCAAGGGTTGTGGGACACTTAGGGGAACAGGCCATGCCAAGGGTTGTGGGACACTTAGGGGAACAGGCCATGCCAAGGGTTGTGGGACACTTAGGGGAACAGGCCATGCCAAGGGTTGTGGGACACTTAGGGGAACAGGCCATGCCAAGGGTAGTGGGACTAGTAGGGGACAAGGCCATTCCAAGAGTTGTGAGACTGGTAGGGAACCAGGCCATTCCAAGGATTGTAGGTCTATTAAAGGAAGAGGCCATTCCAAGGGTTGTGGGATTCTTAGGGGATAAGGCCATTCCAAAGGTTGTGGGACTTGTAGGGGATGAGGCCATTCCAAAGGTTGTGGGACTTGTAGGGGATGAGGCCATTCCAAAGGTTGTGGGACTTGTAGGGGAAGAGGCCATTCCAAGGGTTGTAGGACTCATGGGGGACGAGGCCATTCCAAGGGTTGTAGGACTCATGGGGGACGAGGCCATTCCAAGGATTGTGGGACACTTAGAGGAAGTGGCAATTCCAAGGGTTATGGGACTCCTGCATTGTTTTTAGACTGACAGCTCACACACTTCATTATTATTATACAGGATTTATATGGCGCCAACAGTGTGCGCAGAGCTTTACAATATGAAGGTAGACATGACCGTTACAATACAATTTGGTACAAGAGGAAGCAGAGGGCCCGGCTCGTTAGAGCTTACAATCTAGGAGGAAGGGTCGAGTGATACAAAGGAAATAGCTGTGGGGGATAAGCTGATGGAGGAAATAATTGGCAGTTTACTAGGTAGAAGGAGGATAGGCGTCTTTAAAGAGAACACTTTTCAGGGACCATCTAAAGGTGGATAGATTAGGAGATAGTTGGACAGATTGGGGTAGGGAGTTCCATAGGATAGGAGAAGCTTGGGAAAAGTCCTGTAGGCGAGCATGGGAGGAGGTGACATGGGAACTAGAGAGCAGAAGGTCTTGGGAGGATCGAAGAGAGCGGTTTGGTTGATATTTTGATATTAGGTTAGTGATGTAGCTTTGTAAGTTGTTGTTAGTATATTGAATTTTATTCGTTGGGCGAGTGGAAGCCAGTGGAGGGATTGGCAGAGAGGTGTGGAGGACACTGAATGGAGGCCAGTGGAGGGATTGGCAGAGAGGTGTGGAGGACACTAAATGGAGGCCAGTGGAGGGATTGGCAGAGAGGGGTGGAGGACACTGAGTGGAAGCCAGTGGAGGGATTGGCAGAGAGGGATGGGGGCCAGTGGAGGGATTGGCATAGAGGGGTGGAGGTTACTGAATGGAGGCCAGTGGAGGGATTGGCATAGAGGGGTGGAGGTCACTGAATGGAGGCCAGTGGAGGGATTGGCAGAGAGGGGTGGAGGACACTGAATAGAGGCCAGTGGAGGGATTGGCAGAGAGGGGTGGAGGACACTGAATGGAGGCCACTGGAGGGATTGGCAGAGAGGGGTGGAGGACACTGAATGGAGGCCAGTGGAGGGATTGGCAGAGAGGGGTGGAGGACACTGAATGGAGGCCAGTGGAGGGATTGGCAGAGAGGGGTGGAGGACACGGAATAGAGGCCAGTGGTGGGATTGGCAGAGAGGGGTGGAGGACACTGAATGGAGGCCAGTGGAGGGATTGGTAGAGAGGGGTGGAGGACAGTGATTGGTTGGTATAAGGTGGATGACCCTGGAAGCAGTATTCATGATGGACTGGAGGGGGGATGGCCTATGTAAAGGTCATCCAATGAGGAGGGAGTTGCAGTAGTTGAGGTGGGAGATGACCAGGGAGTGAATTAGTAACTTTGCGGTGTGATTGGTCAGGAAGGGGTGTATTCTGGAGATGTTGGGAGGTCGAGGCAGAATGACTTGGACATGGATTGGATGTGGGCCTGAAAGGATATTTCAGAATCCATGGTTCCCCCTCGCACCCTGGCATGCAGGGATGGGTTGATAGTGGTGCTATTGATCCTGACTGAGATATTAGGGGAAGAGGCACGTGGGGGAGGAAATATTATGAGCTCAGTTTTGGATAGATTGGGTTTTAGGAAGTGGAGTGACATCCAATCTGATATGTCTGTTAGTAAATCGGTGATATGTGAGGAAACTGATGAGGTGAGCTCAGGAGTAGAGAGATAGATTTGTGTGTCATCAGCATAGGAATGGTATTGGAAACCATGGGAAGCTATCAGCTGACCCAAGGAAGAAGTGTAGATGGAGAATAGGAGAAGTCCAAGGACAGAACCTTGGGGGACCCCGACAGTAAGAGGAGTAGGAGAGGTCCAAGGACAGAACTTTGGGGGACCCCAACAGTAAGAGGAGGAGGAGAGGTCCAAGGACAGAACCTTGGGGGGACCCCGACAGTAAGAGGAGTAGGAGAGGTCCAAGGACAGAACCTTGGGGGACCCCAACAGTAAGAGGAGTAGGTGAGGAGGAAGTAGAGTTGGAAGTGACACTGAAGGTGCGGTGAGATAGGTAAGAATTGAACCAACGGAGAGTACAGTCATGGAGACCAAGTAAATAGAGTTTTTTGAGGAGGGGGGTGGTCAACTGTGTCAAAGGCAGCAGAAAGGTCCACGAGTAAGAGTATGGAATAGTAACCATTGGTTTTAGTGGTTAGTATGTCGTTTTTGTGAGTTTTAGGAGAGCAGTTTCTGTGGAGTGTTGTGGGAGAAACCAGACTGAAGGGGATCGAGAAGGTTATTCTCAATAATATGGCAGCTCAGCCGGCTGTATAATAGACATTCAAGGAGTTTGGAGGCAAAAGGGAGTAAGGGGATGGGTCTTGGGTTGCCAAGACTGGCGGGGTCCAGTGAGGCTTTTTTAAGCATGGGGGTGACTAGCGCATGTTTTAGAGAGTTGGGGAAGATGCCAGTAGAAAGGGAGAGATTGAAGATATGGGTTAAGGAATGAAGGATAGAGCCAGAGGGTGACCAGAGTATTTGCAAGGGAACAGGGTCCAAGGGGACAGGTGGTTAGGTGGGCTTTAGAAAACAGTTTGCCAACCTCCTCTATAGTAGCTGGATTACACAAGGGAAGTATAGATTGTGCAGGTGGACAAGGAGTGTAGGGTGAGGGAGATGTCTGGTGGACAAGGAGTGTAGGGTGAGGGAGATGTCTGGTGGACAAGGAGTGTAGGGTGAGGGAGATGTCTGGTGGACAAGGAGTGTAGGGTGAGGGAGATGTCTGGTGGACAAGGAGTGTAGGGTGAGCGAGATGTCTGGTGGACAAGGAGTGTAGGGTGAGGGAGATGTCTGGTGGACAAGGAGTGTAGGGTGAGGGAGATGTCTGGTGGACAAGGAGTGTAGGGTGAGGGAGATGTCTGGTGGACAAGGAGTGTAGGGTGAGGGAGATGTCTGGTGGACAAGGAGTGTAGGGTGAGGGAGATGTCTGGTGGACAAGGAGTGCAGGGTGAGGGAGATGTCTGGTGGACAAGGAGTGCAGGGTGAGGAAGATGTCTGGTGAACAAGGAGTGCAGGGTGAGGGAGATGTCTGGTGGACAAGGAGTGCAGGGTGAGGGAGATGTCTGGTGGACAAGGGGTGCAGGGTGAGGGAGATGTCTGGTGGACAAGGGGTGCAGGGTGAGGGAGATGTCTGGTGGACAAGGGGTGCAGGGTGAGGGAGATGTCTGGTGGACAAGGGGTGTAGGGTGAGGGAGATGTCTGGTGGATAAGGGGTGCAGGGTGAGGGAGATGTCTGGTGGACAAGGGGTGTAGGGTGAGGGAGATGTCTGGTGGACAAGGAGTGTAGGGTGAGGGAGATGTCTGGTGGACAAGGAGTGTAGGGTGAGGGAGATGTCTGGTGGACAAGGAGTGCAGGGTGAGGGAGATGTCTGGTGGACAAGGAGTGCAGGGTGAGGGAGATGTCTGGTGGACAAGGAGTGCAGGGTGAGGGAGATGTCTGGTGGACAAGGGGTGCAGGGTGAGGGAGATGTCTGGTGGACAAGGGGTGCAGGGTGAGGGAGATGTCTGGTGGACAAGGGGTGCAGGGTGAGGGAGATGTCTGGTGGACAAGGAGTGCAGGGTGAGGGAGATGTCTGGTGGACAAGGGGTGTAGGGTGAGGGAGATGTCTGGTGGACAAGGGGTGCAGGGTGAGGGAGATGTCTGGTGGACAAGGGGTGTAGGGTGTGGGAGATGTCTGGTGGACAAGGAGCGCAGGGTGAGGGAGATGTCTGGTGGACAAGGAGTGTAGGGTGAGGGAGATGTCTGGTGGACAAGGAGTGTAGGGTGAGGGAGATATCTTTACAGTGGAGATCTCATCACAAATTGTATCAATCTTATTTTTTAAGTGATTAGCGATCTTCTGGGCAGTGAGTTAGTGGGTGGAGGTAGAGAAGGACGAAGTAGAGAGTTAAAAGTAGAAAAGAGTTGACGGGGATTGCTTGAGAGGGTGTTAATGAGAGGGATAAAATAGGTCTGTTTGGCAGTGTGGAGACAAGAATTGTACATTGAAGGGCAGATATATGTTGGTCGTAGTCTTGCTGGGTCCTAGTCTTATGCCATAAACGCTCCAGAGCACGGCTACGTTTTCTGAGGCATCTGGTATTGTCTGTTTGCCAGGGCTGTAGGGGTCGGGGCCTAATTCTGTGTGTAGTGAGGGGGGCCAATGTGTCCACGGTGGATGACGGTGAACTATTGTAGACAGAAGTGGCCAGGTTGGGGCAGGACAGGGCTGAGATTTTGTCATAGAGACAATCTGTTGCAGAAAAAAGAAGAGAAGGGTTAAGATAGCGAAGGTTTCTATGGGTAACTGTTTGGTAGTTGGAAGACAAGGAGGAGGAAGCCAAGGAGAGAGTGAAGCTAATAATGGAGTGATCAGAGAGAGGAAGAGGAAAGTTGGTGAGGTTGCAAGGAGTGCATAGGTAGGAGAATACAAGGTGGAGGCCGTTACCATTGGAGTGAGTAGAAGCATGCGCCCATTGTTTTAGGTTAAAAGAAGTGGTTATGCTCAGAAGTTTAGAGGTAGCAGGAGTGTTACAATTAACAGAGATGCTGAAGTCTCTGAGAATGATTGCGGGAATTTCAGAAGAGAGAAAGTAAGACAGCCAGGCAGAGAAGTCATCAAGGAAGCTTGATACCGGTCCAGGAGGATGACAGATCACAGCAATTCTTAAAGAAACTGGAGAGAACAGATGAATAGAGTGAACTTCAAATGAGGAGAGGGAGGTGAATGGAGGACCCGAAAAGTGCTTTGAGGGGATAGGAGGATTCCTACTCCACCTCCTTTCCCTCCGCTAGTCCTGGGAGAGTCCAGAGGAGACCACCATGGGAGAGGGCAGCAGGAGAGGGAAAGTCCGATTCATGAAGTCAGGTTTCCGTAATTGCAAGCAAGTTAAAGGAGTTTGTGATAAGAAGGTCATGGACAGAGGTGAGATTGTTACAGACAGAGCGGACATTCCAGAGGACACAGGAAAAGTGGAGGCTGGCTCTAGGAAGAAGAGGAATCGTAACTAGATTGTGACTTCATCACTATGGGGATCCTGGTGTAGGGTATCCAGAGATAGCTCATCCTTTAAATGGTCAGGCATGTTGACTGTAATTGCCCCAGCAATCTGTGACAACCCAACGCTGCACTCATCTGCTGTTATAAATTTCTGTCTTGTGTCATTGCAGGAAGTGGGCCCCTGGCCAGCCAGATGAGTTTTTTGGTCATGGTCTTGGTGGTGGCGAGGACTGCGTTCAGTTCAATTACAACGGTGACTGGAACGATGAGCATTGTACCCGCACTTACCGCTACATCTGTGAGAAGAAGGCGGTGCAGTGACTGAAACCTGGGCATTGTATGACATCATTAAGGAGGAATTCTAGGTCCAAGAACAGACTGTCAGGTCATATCTGAGAGCTTGGAGATGATGATGACATCAGAATTCTACAAAATTTGTCTAAATTCTCTCATTTTATTTTCGTTGTCTCAAGGTTCCTCCATAACGATAACATTTAACCTCCTCAGTGGTGCCATAGGCTGGGGTGAGGGGCTGGGTGGGGGTTCCTCTCTGTCCTGGTTTGCTGTGTATTACCATTGTACCACCGAGTCATTTTTGTGCTGAATGCTGTCTATACTCACTGACACTTTGCTCGGGGTTGGCAGTATACCCGACGTGTCATGTCTCATCTGAGAAGAACAGATCAGATTGTTCCACTCACTCACAATTTGATTAAAGTCTGATAAGAATCAATACATCTATGATGGTGTCTTCTGCTTCTTTGGTATTTTCTGTCCCTTCGGCTAAATTCTGAACAATTCTGAGGTGGCCCAGAGCCTGAACCCAAGAAAAGTGCCAGCAAGAAAGTCTATTCTTATGTTTACCTTGCAGAGTGTCAGTCATGGATGTTGTGTTTAGCGCCATGATGTCCCTGAGGCCTGCCAAACCATCCATGTACTTTCCCACTACTTTCACCATACTGTACATTGGACATGTTTTCATGTCAGTAGGAAAATATGGGGGGTTGCCATTGCTGAGCTCATCCTTGCTGTCATGTTGGTTCTTAATACTTTCTAGAACACGTATGCAGTGCTCCTAGTGGCAGTTGACAAGCCAGTACCTGCACTAGGGGACCTACATGAATACTTCCAGCTGGAGGGTTGGAAACATGCCCTGTGCTTTGGCTCTCACTCCATGGTGATAAGGCTTTGGCAAGGTGACCACACAAATACATTACAACCAGGGGCGGACTGACAACTCATGGGGCCCCCGGGCAATAGGGGATCATGGGGCCCCTGTGTCCTTGCCCAAACTCAAAAAAGCCTATGAAAAAGGTACCAGGGGCATCTCATGGAGCCCCCTACTGATCCCGGCCCTCAATAGGGGATCATGGGGCCCCTGTGTCCTTGCCCAAACTCAAAAAAGCCTATGAAAAAGGTACCAGGGGCATCTCATGCGGCCCCTACTGACCCCGGGCCCTCGGGCAGTGCCCAATTTTCCAAATGGTCAGTCCGCCCCTGATTACAACCCCTTCTCCCAACCATCACTGGTCCTCTGCCCAGGCCAGTGTTTACACTTACCCCCCAGGTACAGGCCACTGGAATGACGAGGACCAATCTGTTTCTTGCTGGAACTTTTCTTTATTTGTATAACTGGCTTCATATCAGTCCATCCAACATGGTATTTACCAGTTAAAAGCAACAGGCTTTTACTGCATGGTTGGTTCAGTACACTAAGGGGTTCTCAGTGTGCTCCTGCCTTCTGGGAGACCCACTGAGGGGATCACAATGTTCCCCTGAATGGGAAAGCCTACACTACCTTGCCAAAAGTATTGGGCCAGCCCTCCAAATCATTTGATTCAGGTGTTCCAATCCCCTCCCAATCATTCGATTCAGGTGTTCCAATCCCCTCCCAATCATGTGATTCAGGTGTTCCAATCCCCTCCATATCATGTGATTCAGGTGTTCCAATCCCCTCCATGGACACAGGTGTATACAATCAAGCCCCTAGGCATGCAGACGGCTTCTACAAACATTGGTGATAGAATGGGTCGCTCTCAGGAGCTCAGTGACTCCAAGCGTGGTCCCGTGATAGGTGGCCACCTGGGCAATAAGTCCATCCGTGACTTTTCCTGGCTACTAAATATTCCACGCTCAACTGTTAGTGGGATAATAACAAAGTGGAAGCCACTGGGAACAACAGCCACTCAGCCACCAAGTGGTAGGCCACGTCACATGACAGGGCGGGGTCAGTGCATGCTGAAGCGCACAGTGCGCAGAAGTCACCAACTGTCTGCAGAGTCAATAGCTAAAGACCTCCAAACTTGGTGTGGCCTTCAGATGAGCCCAACAACAGAGCGTAGAGAGCTTCATGGAATGGGTTTCCATGGCCGAGCAGCTGCATCCAAGCCTTCCATCACCAAGTGCAATGCAAAGCGTCGGATGCCGTGGTGTAAAGCACGCCGCCACTGGATTCTAGAGCAGTGGAGACGTGTTCTCTGGAGGGACCAATCACGCTTCTCTGTCTGGCAATCCAATAGACATGTCTGGGTTTGGTAGTTGCCAGGAGAACGGTACTTGCCTGACTGCATTGTGCCAAGTGTAAAGTTTGGTGGAGGGGGGATTATGGTGTGGGGGTTTATTTTTCAGGGGTTTGGCTTGGCCCCCTAGTTCCAGTGAAGGGAACTCTTAAGGTGACATTTTGTACAATTTCATGCTCCCAACTTTGTGGGAGGAGTTTGGGGATGGCCCCTTCCTGTTCCAACATGACTGCCCACCAGTGCACAAAGCAAGGTCCATGAAGACATGGAGGAGCCAGTTTGGGGTGGAGGAACTTGACTGTCCTGCACAGAGTCCTGACCTCAACCCCATAGAACACCTTTGGGATGAATTAGAGCGGAGACTGCGAGCCAGGCCTCCTCCCCCGACATCAGTGCCTGACCTGACCAATGTGCTTCTGGAAGAATGGTCCAACCTTCCCATAGACACCCTCCTAAACCTTGTGGACGGCCTTCCCAGAAGAGTTGAAGCTGTTATAGCTGCAAAGGGCGGGGCCAACTCAATATTGAACCCTACGGACTAAGACTGGGGGGCCATTAAAGGCCATGTGTGTGGAAAGGGCAGGGCCAACTCAATATTGAACCCTATGGACTAAGACTTGGGGGCCATTAAAGGTCATGTGTGTGGAAAGGGTGGGGCCAACTCAATATTGAACCCTACAGACTAAGACTGGGAGGGCATTAAGGTCATGTGTGTGGAAAGGGCGGGGCCAACTCAATATTGAACCCTACGGACTAAGACTGGGGGGCCATTAAAGGTCATGTACATGGAAAGGGCGGGGCCAACTCAATATTGAACCCTACGGACTAAGACTGGGGGGCCATTAAAGGTCATGTACGTGGAAAGGCCGGCGGCCCAATACTTTTGGCAATATAGTGTATGTCAGGTAGTCTACATTACTGAAGATGAAGTCCCTGGAAGTCCCACAGGGGTCTCGACACCTAGTTATTTTGACCTTTCTGTACTACTACTACCAACTACGACTTTCTTGGGCTCCAACCCTTCTTCCATTTTACACATACAACTAGGAGGATGTAAGTGGATCAAAGTTAGCCTGATAGGTGCTGCCCTGGATTGGAGGGTAAGGGTTAACCTTTTTCCCAGGTCTCTGATTTTGGCGGGAGACTGTTGGACCTGGCCCAATGAGCCCTTTTTTCCATCAGTCCATCATGTCCTCCCTCCCGGACATATTCCCATTTGTGATTTCATTACCATATTCTGGTACAATGTAACCGCATTACTCATTTCCCTAAAATCATAGATTCCGCCTCGTCCATAACATCCAAGTGTACGTCTTATTTCAGATATGATCATTTACAGGTTCATTTATATACTCCCATCTGACTTCCTTAGACCTCAGCGGGAAGTTTTCATATCTTTTTTTTACATTCCATTTCTTTTTTACATTCCATTTTATTCCTCCCATTTTTTAGGGATTCGTTGTGCTATTGATATATTTATTTTAAATTGTATGATCTTATGCTGTTTATTTTTCATTCTAATCTCTGCCAGACCCTTATGGTCTGTTATGTTAGTGACACCGTCCCTTTATGAGGGAGGAGCTACAGTGCAGTGACGTCATGCTGCCGGCGGCACCACGTGGGTCCCAGCGGCCATCTTGGATTATCTGGTCAGTATCTGTTTCCTGTACTCTCATGCTTGCTGGATGGAATAAATCTGTATTATTATTATTATTATTACATCGCGTTTATATAGCGCCAAAGGGTTTGCTCAGCGCTGTACAATAGGGGGGACAATACATGGCACAGTACAACAAAGACAGACAGCGTACGAGGGGTAAGAGGGCCCTACTCTTTCAAGCTTACAATCTAGGAGGGAGGGGGTAGTGGAACAATAGGAAGTGGCTGAGGGGAATGAAGTGGCTGAGGGGGATGAAGTGGTGGGAGGAATGAGGGAGAATGGCCGTTAGGTGAGGGTGGGGTAGGCTTCCCTGAAGAGATGGGTTTTGAGGGAGCGCCTGAATGTGGGGAGGGAAGGCGACAATTATCAAGCAGTATCACGCTATTGGGCCTCCTTTCTTTCTGGGGCTCCCTGTGAGCTTCCTACCACCCACAGAGTCACGTCTAAGGAGGACTTGATGACGCTCCCGTCTTCCTGCTCCATCATATGTCCAAAGTTTCTTTCGAAGAACTCCAGAGGCATAAGGGTGCACTCTGACCATGTATCAACTAGGCAGTGTACCTTCTGGCCTTCCAACTTGGCTTCCATAACGGGGCTGCTGGCATACAGGTCGTGTTCCTCATGTTTAGGGCGTAGCTTCTGGTGTAACGCGGCAGGACGCCCAGCTACTGCGGCGGTCGGAAGTTTAACGTCGGCTCGGACTTCATCTGTTCTGGGCACTCTCTGGCCGTGTGACCGTACTGTCGACAAGCCCAACAGAGGGGTCCCCTTTTGACGTGCCCCCGCAGCTGAGTTATCCTGGGTGGAGTGGGGTGCTGGGGTCATTTCCGGAGACCGGGGAGATTCTGTCTTCATCTGGGACACTTCCAGGCGAAGTTCTCTTAATTCTGTCCGCAGGGCCTGGACCACATCCTTTAAGGATTCTGAGTCTTCAGATGCCGACTGACCTCTTGTAGCATCTTGTAGCATGGGTACTACTCACTATTCTCGCCGCCACAGGTATGCACTCCTCCTCTCTCTCCACGCCGGCTAAGTAGATGCTGTAGAATGTCATGTTGGGACCCGTCCGGGTCGTCTCTCGCAATTTGTCCTGTAAGATTTGTTGGAGAGCCCCACTATGAACTGGTCTCGTAGTAGCCGGTCCACCTCCCGGAAAGCTCCCATGGCCTCTGGATCTCGCCGCTGTATTTCATTTAGCGTCTCCTGTAGGGCATTGGAGTACTGCATCAGGGTCTCGCCCTCTCGCTGTGGTCGGTTGAAGAAGTGGCTCCGCAGCTGCACTACTTTAGCACACCCCCCTTGGGCTCTCTCCAGCAGGGAGAAGATTTTCTCTAGGGTGTCTCTCTCAGATTCGGGCCTTACCATCACTGTCCGTCTGACGTCACCCTCTAGAGCCCCCAATGCAACCTCTGCCCGCAGCTCGGACGTCAGGTTACACATTCTAACCGCACTTTGCACTCTTTCAGCCCAGTCCTGCAACGTCATATTTTTACCGTCAACAGCGCCCCCATGGGTATGTACCCTACTGGTTCGGGCAGGGCGGGGGCAAGCTGTATTAGCAGTGTTGGGGCAACTTGGTCTTGCACTGGCGCACCCTGAGCTGGGTCCTGGACCGGTGCCATTGGCGCCGGGGGAAGATCTCCAGCCACAATCCCGTCCATAACGGTCGCTGTATCCTGCCGACTACGCCAAGTTGTAAGCCGTGTACCGGGGGGGGGCTCCCCAGGATACAGTGAATGTGTAAGCCGTGTACCGGGGGGGGCTCCCCAGGATACAGTGAAGTCACAAACGAGGAAAGCAACCCCAACACCAGCTTTTACCACAACAGAATTTTACTTAGATGTGGCAAATAAACACAACCACAAATGCTGGAAACATACAACATATTTACATACACCCAGCCCAAAGGCTGAGACCCTTGTGCTGCACAGCACGGCGCCTCCTGATGGATGAAGGTAGAAAGTGTAGTAATTTACCTACTGGGGGGCACAACTAAGCTGCCACACCTTACCTGTTATTACCCTACAGAGCAGGAATCAGTGTATGGGGGTCCGGTATGGGCTAGCCTGCGGTGCAGCACAAAAGCTTACAATCTTACATACATCTACAGTATTCCCCCCCCCATAACTGGTCCTGTAGCACGTGCCGGAGTATTCCTTCTGAGCAAAACTCCAGTCTGGGGTGAGTTTGTGGGATTTTATCAGCTCTCCAATGTGAAATGTCACTTTAAGTTGTGGAGTCCTTCCAATGATCAGCAATAACACGTGTGACCTGACACAGAGACCCTAACTAACTATAGGCCTGGACTCAGTCTCTAGGCGCCAACACTGAAATGAGGTGCGTGCACGATCTTACCGACCCGGGTCTGCTTTTCATCCGCTGGTGACTCTGAACAGAACAAATGTCTCTCCAACAAGCATGCGGTATCGCAGTGTATGTTGCTTTGTTCCTCTGCTCTCATCAGCATTCCTGGCAGCAATCTTCCTTTCTTTGAACAGAATCAGGGTCTTGGACACTATCAGCCTCACTTAGCTGCAGATCTGGTTACTGAGGGATGTTCTCACACCTGGATGCCATCAGATTCTCTGCTCACACGGCTCCTGCATTCACCATCCACAAAACATGGCTGCTGTCTCTCCTCTTCCTGTTCCCTCAACTCTGTGTGAAAACCCCACCTCTTCATGAATATAGAAATATCTATGCAGTCTGAGGCTGTGTTAGGAAAACAGTGGCATCTTGTGGCTAAACCGCAGAATGTAAGTCAAAACATTTAATTTACTGCACACAGTGTTCAAACAATGAGAGCTGTTTCCCCATCTCACAGCTACACTTCCAGTGTCTGCCCCTGTGACCCCCTACACTTCCAGTGTCTGCCCCGTGACCCCCTACACTTCCAGTGTCTGCCCCGTGACCCCCTACACTTCCAGCCTCTGCCCCTGTGACCCCCTACATTTCCAGTGTCTGGCCCTGTGACCCCCTACACTTTACAGAGTCTGCTCCTGTTACCCCCTACACTTCAGTGTCTGCCCCTGTGACCCCCTACACCTTCAGTGTCTGCCCCGTGACCCCCTACACTTCCAGTCTCTGCCCCTGTGACCCCCTACACTTCCAGTGTCTGCCCCGTGACCCCCTACACTTCCAGTCTCTGCCCCTGTGACCCCCTACACCTCCAGTGTCTGCCCTGTGACCCCCTACACCTCCAGTGATTCCTGTATACTCCACAGACCTCTGAGCTCCTGTCACTGTGTATCTGGTAACCTTTTTGACTATGCCCAGCAGCTGTAGGACTACAAGTCCCAGCATTGCTCCTCAGTGTTTTTAGGACTACAAGTCCCAGCATTGCTCCCCAGTGTCTGTAGGACTTCAAGTACCAGCAATGCTCTCCAGTGTCTGTAGGACTACAAGTCCCAGCATTGCTCCCCAGTGTCTGTAGGACTACAAGTTCCAGCATTGCTTTCCAGTGTTGTAGGACTACAAGTTCCAGCATTGCTCCCCGGTGTCTGTAGGACTACAAGTCCCAGCATTGCCCCCCAGTGTTTGTAGGACTACAAGTCCCAGCATTGCTCCCCTATGTCTGTAGGACTACAAGTCCCAGCATTGCTCTCCAGTGTCTGTAGGACTACAAGTCCCAGCATTGCTCTCCAGTGTTTGTAGGACGACAAGTACCAGCATTGCTCCCCATTGTCTGTAGGACTACAAGTCCCATCATTGCCCCCCAGTGTTTGTAGGACTACAAGTCCCAGCATTGCTCCCCAGTGTCTGTAGGACTACAAGTCCCAGCATTGCTCTCCAGTGTCTGTAGGACTACAAGTCCCAGCATTGCTCCCCAGGGTTTGTAGGACTACAAGTCCCAGCACTGCTCCCCGGTGTCTGTAGGACTACAAGTCCCATCATTGCTCTCCGGTGTCTGTAGGACTACAAGTCCCAGCATTGCTCCCCGGTGTCTGTAGGCCTACAAGTCCCAGCATTGCTCCCCGGTGTCTGTAGGACTACAAGTCCCAGCACTGCTCCCCGGTGTCTGTAGGACTACAAGTCCCATCATTGCTCTCCAGTGTCTGTAGGACTACAAGTCCCATCATTGCTCTCCAGTGTCTGTAGGACTACAAGTCCCAGCATTGCTCCCCAGTGTCTGTAGGACTACAAGTCCCAGCATTGCTCCCCGGTGTCTGTAGGACTACAAGTCCCAGCATTGCTGCCCGGTGTCTGTAGGACTACAAGTCCCAGCATTGCTCCCCAGTGTCTGTAGGACTACAAGTCCCAGCATTGCTCCCCGGTGTCTGTAGGACTACAAGTCCCAGCATTGCTCCCCGGTGTCTGTAGGACAAGCATTGGTGGAATCGCATGGTGTGTATTGGTTGTCTTGCCCATCAGCAGAGTGGGGGGGGGGGGAGTCCCGGTGGCTTGGAAAGGGTTACTTCTGGATGACAGGAGATGTGGGAAGGAAATGCTGAGCAGAGTCTTCCTTGATAAGAGGGGGGGGGGGCATGGGACCCCTTCCCCCCCCCCACAGCCCCACCCCCCTCACAGAGTCAGGGACTGAGTAACCTCCCCATTCATTATAAGAACCTTCAGTACATCCTCCATGCAGCCAGAGAGAAGGTCCTTCATCTCCAGGTAATCAGATCCCGGGGGAGGGGGACCCCATGGGGACCACATAGAGGCACCATAGAGACCCCATAGAGGCCCCATAAATACCCCATAGAGACCCCATAGAGACCCCATAAAGACCCCATAAAGGCCCCATTGAGACTCCATAGAGACCCCATAGAGGCCCCATAGAAGCCCCATAGAGACCCCATAAATACCCCATAGAGGCCCCATAGAGGCCCCATAGAGACCCCATGAATACCCCATAGAGACCCCGTAGATGGTGGGAGAGATCCAAAGTCATGGGGGGGGGGGCTCATCCCGGGATGGTGGTAGAGATCCAATCACATTCATGGGGGGCTCATCCCGGGATGGTGGGAGAGATCCAATCACAGTCATGGGGGGCTCATCCCGGGATGGTGGGAGAGATCCAATCACAGTCATGGGGGGGCTCATCCCGGGATGGTGGGAGAGATCCAATCACAGTCATGGGGGGGCTCATCCCGGGAAGGTGGGAGAGATCCAATCACAGTCATGGGGGGGCTCATCCCGGGATGGTGGGAGAGATCCAATCACAGTCATGGGGGGGCTCATCCCGGGATGGTGGGAGAGATCCAATCACAGTCATGGGGGGGCTCATCCCGGGATGGTGGGAGAGATCCAATCACAGTCATGGGGGGGCTCATCCCGGGATGGTGGAAGAGATCCAATCACAGTCATGGGGGGCTCATCCCGGGATGGTGGGAGAGATCCAATCACAGTCATGGGGGGGCTCATCCCGGGATGGTGGGAGAGATCCAACCACAGTCATGGGGGGCTCATCCCGGGATGGTGGGAGAGATACAATCACAGTCATGGGGGGCTCATCCCGGGATGGTGGGAGAGAACCAATCACAGTCATGGGGGGCTCATCCCGGGATGGTGGGAGAGATCCAATCACAGTCATGGGGGGGCTCATCCCGGGATGGTGGGAGAGATCCAATCACAGTCATGGGGGGGCTCATCCCGGAATGGTGGGAGAGATCCAATCACAGTCATGGGGGGCTCATCCCGGGATGGTGGGAACGATCCAATCACAGTCATGGGGGGGCTAATCCCGGGATGGCGGGAGAGATCCAATCACAGTCATGGGGGGGGGGGCTCATCCCGGGATGGTGGGAGAGATCCAATCACAGTCATGAAGGGGGGCTCATCCCGGGATGGTGGGAGATATCCAATCACAGTCATGGGGGGGCTCATCCCGGGATGGCGGGAGAGATCCAATCACAGTCATGGGGGGGCTCATCCCGGGATGGTTGAAGAGATCCAATCACAGTTATGGGGGGGCTCATCCCGGGATGGTGGGAGAGATCCAATCACAGTCATGGGGGGGCTCATCCCGGGATGGTGGGAACGATCCAATCACAGTCATGGGGGGGCTCATCCTGGGATGGCGGGAGAGATCCAATCACAGTCATGGGGGGGCTAATCCCGGGATGGTGGGAGAGATCCAATCACAGTCATGGGGGGCTCATCCCGGGATGGTGGGAGAGATCCAATCACAGTCATGGGGGGGGCTCATCCCGGGATGGTGGGAGAGATCCAACCACAGTCATGGGTGGGGGGGGGCTCAGCCCGGGATGGTGGAAGAGATCCAATCACAGTCATGGGGGGGGGGCTCATCCCGGGATGGTGGGAGAGATCCAATCACAGTCATGGGGGGGCTCATCCTGGGATTGTGGGAGAGATCCAATCACAGTTATGGGGGGGCTCATCCCGGGATGGTGGGAACGATCCAATCACAGTCATGGGGGGGCTAATCCCGGGATGGCGGGAGAGATCCAATCACAGTCATGAAGGGGGGCTCATCCCGGGATGGTGGGAGATATCCAATCACAGTCATGGGGGGCCTCATCCCGGGATGGCGGGAGAGATCCAATCACAGTCATGGGGGGGCTCATTTCGGGATGGTTGAAGAGATCCAATCACAGTCATGGGGGGCTCATCCCGGAATGGTGGGAGAGATCCAATCACAGTCATGGGGGGGCTCATCCCGGGATGGTGGGAACGATCCAATCACAGTCATGGGGGGCTCATCCCGGAATGGTGGAAGAGATCCAATCACAGTCATGGGGGGGCTCATCCTGGGCTGGTGGGAGAGATCCAATCACAGTCATGGGGGGGGCTCATCCCGGGATGGTGGGAGAGATCCAATCACAGTCATGGGGGGGGCTCATCCCGGGATGGTGGGAGAGATCCAATCATAGTCATGGGGGGCTCATCCTGGGATGGTGGAAGAGATCCAATCAGAGTCATGGGGGGGGCTCATCCCGGGATGGTGGGAGAGATCCAATCACAGTCATGGGGGGGGCTCATCCCGGGATGGTGGGAGAGATCCAATCACAGTCATGGGGGGGGCTCATCCCGGGATGGTGGGAGAGATCCAATCACAGTCATGGGGGGCTCATCCCGGGATGGTGGGAGAGATCCATTCAGTCATGGGGGGGCTCATCCTGGGATGGTTTGAGAGATCCAATCACAGTCATGGGGGGGCTCATCCCGGGCTGGTGGGAGAGATCCAATCACAGTCATGGGGGGGGCTCATCCCGGAATGGTGGGAGAGATCCAATCACAGTCATGGGGGGCTCATCCCGGGATGGTGGGAGAGATCCAATCAGAGTCATGTGGGGGGGGGCTCATCCCGGGATGGTGGGAGAGATCCAATCACAGTCATGGGGGGCTCATCCCGGGATGGTGGGAGAGATCCAATCACAGTCATGGGGGGCTCATCCCGGGATGGTGGAAGAGATCCAATCACAGTCATGGGGGGGCTCATCCCGGGATGGTGGAAGAGATCCAATCACAGTCATGGGGGGCTCATCCCGAGATGGTGAGAGAGATCCAATCACAGTCATGGGGGGGCTCATCCCGGGATGGTAGGAGAGATCCAATCACAGTAATGGGGGGGCTCATCCCGGGATAGTGGAAGAGATCCAATCACAGTCATGGGGGGGCTCATCCCGAGATGGTGAGAGAGATCCAATCACAGTCATGGGGGGGCTCATCCCGGGATGGCGGAAGAGATCCAATCACAGTCATGGGGGGGCTCATCCCGGGAAGGCGGGAGAGATCCAATCACAGTCATGGGGGGCTCATCCCGGGATGGCGGGAGAGATCCAATCACAGTCATGGGGGGGCCTCATCCCGGGATGGCGGGAGAGATCCAATCACAGTCATGGGGGGGCTCATCCCGGGATGGTGGGAGAGATCCAATCACAGTCATGGGGGGGGGACTCATCCCGGGATGGTGGGCGAGATCCAATCACAGTCATGGGGGGGCTCATCCCGGGATGGTGGGCGAGATTCAATCACAGTCATGGGGGGGCTCATCCGGGGATGGTGGGAGAGATCCAATCACAGTCATGGGGGGACTCATCCCGGGATGGTGGGAGAGATCCAATCACAGTCATGGGGGCTCATCCCGGGATGGTGGGAGAGATCCAATCACAGTCATGGGGGGGGGCTCATCGCGTGATGGTGGGAGAGATCCAATCACAGTCATGGGGGGCTCATCCCGGGATGGTGGGAGAGATCCAATCACAGTCATGGGGGGGGGGGCTCATCCCGGGATGGTGGGAGAGATCCAATCACAGTCATGGGGGGGGGCTCATCCCGGGATGGTGGGAGAGATCCAATCACAGTCATGGGGGGGCTCATCCCGGAATGGTGGGAGAGATCCAATCACAGTCATGGGGGGGGGGGCTCATCCAGGGATGGTGGGAGAGATCCAATCACAATCATGGGGGGTTCATCCAGGGATGGTGGGAGAGATCCAATCACGATCATGGGGGGCTCATTCCGGGATGGTGGGAGAGATCCAATCACAGTCATGGGGGGGCTCATCCCGGGATGGTGGGAGAGATCCAATCACAGTCATGGGGGGTTCATCCCGGGATGGTGGGCCAGTGACACCATTGATACATAATGCATATGACACAGTAACAGATCAGTATAGCAGTGACCTATTGCTGGCCACAGTCAGCCAGTAACAGATCAGTATAGCAGTGACCTATTGCTGGCCACAGTCAGTCGGTAACAGACCAGTATAGCAGTGACCTATTGCTGGCCACAGTTCTCTAGTAACAGATCAGTATAGCAGTGACCTATTGCTGGCCACAGTCAGTCAGTAACAGATCAGTATAGCAGGGACCTATTGCTGGCCACAGTTCTCCAGTAACAGATCAGTATAGCAGTGACATATTGCTGGCCACAGTCAGCCAGTAACAGATCAGTATAGCAGTGACCTATTGCTGGCCACAGTCAGCCAGTAACAGATCAGTATAGCAGTGACCTATTGCTGGCCACAGTCAGCCAGTAACAGACCAGTATAGCAGGGACCTATTGCTGGCCACAGTCAGTAAGTAACAGATCAGTATAGCAGGGACCTATTGCTGGCCACAGTCAGCCAGTAGCAGATCAGTATAGCAGTGACCTATTGCTGGCCACAGTCAGTCAGTAACAGATCAGTATAGCAGGGACCTATTGCTGGCCAATGAATTGATGACAGACCCCCTTCAGGTGATTACAGGGGTCGGGTATCTCTGGTCTCTATGGCGTCTATGGGGTATGGTAATGTCTGACACCAATCAGGACATAGCTGTCTGTGGTGCTGCATGTCACCTCTCTCAGGGCATGAATTGTATATACCGTATACTGTGCTGGGAGGTTATTCACCTTCACACCTGAGAGTGAAACCAATCTAAATGCCTAAGCACAATTATGTACCATTGGCCTGTGTTAGTAAAACCGTCCGTATCATCATGACTACTTCGTACATCCAGGTGGATTATACCGCGTTGTTTTCAGGACAAATTGGGCTTTCATTGGGTGGTAAATGGGAATGGATATGTCCTGATTTTTTTATTATCAAATGAAAACTGGGCCAAAATAGTAAAAAAATAATAATTTTTTAAAATGTAGCTGTGTGTTTCTTGTTACCACCATAACCGACCACCAGAGAACAACCCGAAATACATTCTCCAGCTCTTTACAATCGCAGCGATACCATGTACAGTGGGGCAAAAAAGTCTTTAGTCGCCACCAATTGTGCAAGTTCTCCCACTTACAAAGATGAGAGAGGCCTGTAATTGGCATCATAGGGAGACCTCAACTATGAGAGACAAAATGAGGAAACAAATCCAGACAATCTCATTGGCTGATCTGGAAAGAATTTATTTGCAAATTATGGTGGAAAATAAGTATTTGGTCACCTACAAACAAGCAAGATTTCTGGCTCTCACAGACCTGGACCTTCTTCTTTAAGAGGCTCCTCTGTCCTGCACTCATTACCTGTATCAATGGCACCTGTTTGAACTTGTTATCAGTATAAAAGACACCTGTCCACAACCTCAAACAGTCACACTCCAAACTCCACTATGGTGAAGACCAGAGAGCTGTCGAAGGACACCAGAAACAAAATTGTAGACCTGCACCAGGCTGGGAAGACTGAATCTGCAATAGGCAAGCAGCTTGGTGTGAACAAATCAACTGTGGGAGCAATAATTAGAAAATGGAAGACATACAAGACCACTGATAATCCCCCTCCATCTGGGGCTCCACACAAGATCTCACCCCGTGGGGTCAAAATGATCACAAGAACGGTGAGCAAAAATCCCAGGACCACACGGGGGGGACCTAGTGAATGACCTGCAGAGAGCTGGGACCAACGTAACAAAGGCTACCATCAGTAACACACTACGCCGCCAGGGACTCAGATCCTGCAGTGCCAGACGTGTCCCCCTGCTTAAGCCAGTACATGTCCGGGGCCCGTCTGAAGTTTGCTAGAGAGCATTTGGATGATCCAGAAGAGGATTGGGAGAATGTCATATGGTCAGATGAAACCAAAATACAACTGTTTGGTAGAAACACAACTCGTCGTGTTTGGAGGAGAGAGAATGCTGAGTTGCATCCAAAGAACACCATACCTACTGTGAAGCATGGGGGTGCCAACATCATGCTTTGGGGCTGTTTCTCCGCAAAGGGACCAGGACGACTGATCCATGTACAGGACAGAATGAATGGGGCCATGTATCGAGAGATTTTGAGTGCAAACCTCCTTCCATCAGCAAGGGCATTGAAGATGAAACGTGGCTGGGTCTTCCAACATGACAATGATCCCAAACATACCGCCCGGGCAACGAAGGAGTGGCTTCGTAAGAAGCATTTCAAGGTCCTGGAGTGGCCTAGCCAGTCTCCAGATCTCAACCCCATAGAAAACCTTTGGAGGAAGTTGAAAGTCCGTGTTGCCCAGCGACAGCCCCAAAACATCACTGCTCTAGAGGAGATCTGCATGGAGGAGGAGATCTGCATGGAGGAGGAGATCTGCATGGAGGATGGGCCAACATACCAGCAACAGTGTGTGCCAACCTTGTGAAGACTTCCAGGAAACGTCTGACCTCTGTCATTGCCAACAAAGGATATATAACAAAGTATTGACATGAACTTTTCATATTCACCAAATACTTATTTTCCACCATAATTTGCAAATCAATTCTTTCCAGATCAGCCAAGCTGCTTGCCTATTGCAGATTCAGTCTTCCCAGCCTGGTGCAGGTCTACAATTTTGTTTCTGGTGTCCTTCGACAGCTCTGTGGTCTTCACCATAGTGGAGTTTGGAGTGTGACTGTTTGAGGTTGTGGACAGGTGTCTTTTATACTGATAACAAGTTCAAACAGGTGCCATTGATACAGGTAATGAGTGCAGGAGGAGGAGCCTCTTAAAGAAGAAGGTCCAGGTCTGTGAGAGCCAGAAATCTTGCTTGTTTGTAGGTGACCAAATACTTATTTTCCACCATAATTTGCAAATCAATTCTTTCCAGATCAGCCAATGAGATTGTCTGGATTTGTTTTCTCATTTTGTCTCTCATAGTTGAGGTCTCCCTATGATGCCAATTACAGGCCTCTCTCATCTCTGTAAGTGGGAGAACTTGTACAATTGGTGGGGCTAAGTACTTTTTTGCCCCCTGTATGTGTATGTTATGTGTTTGTACCCAGAGTACAGCCCACAAACAAAAGTGCACATTGTGTTTTTTGTTGTTTTTTTTTAACCTAAAACACACTGACACTAACTGACACTGACACCAATTAAGAAAAAAAAAAAAAAAATTCCTGACCTTTGACCCTGACCTTTTGATCTTGACCTTTAACCCTGACCTTGACCAAACACTTACCCTGGCACTGAACTAGATCAAACCTTAATCTAGGTATATGTTTTCTTTATTTTTTAATATTTCTTTATCTTTTTTTTCTTTTTCTTTTTTTTTAACAGACATTTTTTTCTCTATACCAGGAGTTAGAGAGATACAAAGTATCTCTCTCCTCCATTCATAGAGAGAGGAAAAAACAAGGGGGGCGGGATATACAGTGACTAATTTCTGTGATAGCCAATCAGAGGCTATCACAGCGATTATGTGACTCGGAATCGGGAGTCCCGATTGTTAGAACAGGACCCGGGGCTCTCAGTGACACCCTGGTCTTGGTGCTGGGAATAGAATATATTAGAAAAGAATAGAATATATTAGAATAGAATAGAAAATGAAAGCATAGATTATATTGGAATAGAATATAAAGAAATAGAATAAAATAGAAAAGAATAAAATACAATCAAATTGAAAATAAAATAAAATAAAGAAATAGAATAGAAAAGAATAGAAAAAATAGAATAGAACAGAAAAGGACGAATATAGCCGTCTTCTGAAATTTGAATTTTAAATTTTGAATTCTAATTTCGAATTGATTTGAAACTAACCAATATACAAAAGGAATCTGAATATATGAAACAAATTCTGAAAACGAATCCTTCCAACATAACGAATATGAGGGAATGAAATGATGAACGTGTGGAATTAATTGGGAACGAAGCGAATGTTCCGTCGTGCTCGTCTCTAATCAGAAAGGAACTTCTCTGGCCCATTACAGGATTACATTGGATTTTTGTTGGGTTTTTGGCCTTCCTCCATGGAATAAGGTTCAGGCCAGCCAAGTGTTTTGGACGGGAGTTTGCCTTTTTTTCCAACCATATGCCGTTCCCTCTTCACAGGCGATGTCTACAGACTACCAAGATTTGACCTACCTCCACAAGGCTTCCGAAGAAAGAGCATGTAAGTATGTGGATCCAGAGGAAGAAGACTTCCCTACAGAGCTGGAGGTGGGAAGAGGAAGGCAGGAAGGGTTCCTATGAGCTGACATGTCTGATGAGGTATAGATTGGTCTGGTCTTGTAAGTGGCAGGTTTGGGGAAGTCTACATACAGATAGATAGGCAACCAGCATCAGTCAAGTATTTGTTGGACCATGTAGAGGGTCACCATGGTGGATTAGGAAGCTCTCCTGATATAACCATGTGCTGATTGTCCCAGTTCCAGTGAGAAGGATTTGCCATGGCCCCAAACTCCTGCAATAGAGGGAACAGTAGGCCAATGTCTTGGTGTCAACCGCCCTCCTTGTGCCCATCCTACCACTGATTGCTGGAGTGCTGCTCCATCTTCTAGTCCAGGATTCTCCAAAATATGGCCCTCCTGGTGTTGAGGAACTGCAAGTCCCATGAGGCCTTGCAAGACTCTGACATCCACAGGCAAGACTCCTAGAGGCATGATGGGACTTGTAGTACTTCAACAGCTGGAGGGCCATAGTTTGGATACCCCTGTTCTAGTCTCTGGACTGGAAGATGGTTTGTCAATAAATGGTCTACTGTTCCAACTGAATGTTTCAACTGGCCTTGTGAACGTTCTAAACATATCATTGGCCGGGTCTGGTTTTGTAGCACCACGGCTCATCCGATGGATATAGTTTGGCTCAGTTGGTGGGAATGTTCTGATGTTTTGGTCAGTAGAAGTTGGACTCATTTTGTTAGGACACTATGGACAGGTCCATGAACGTCAAAAGATTTAATAACTGTTCAGTCATTGTTCTAGTAAACGGATTACTGATTGGTCTGGTCCCAACAGGAATGTAAGACACATCCCACTGGTAGCCCATTGGCTTAGAATGTGTTTTCCATTCACTGATAATACATTTGGATTGTGGCAATCTTCATTATCGGACTTGTTTGTTGTACCTTGGGTTATGTTCAGTAGACCAGGTCCGGGAGCTCATAGAGTTTGTGTGGATGAGAGTCGGAGCCGGTCTCCCTAGTGGTGAACATCTCTAGTCCATCTCTAGTATTCTTCTCTTCAACCTGAGCAACCATACAAGGTGGGACCCAATGGTGGAAAGGTTATTCCCTTTTCTTTATGAAGTGGCCATTTAGTCGAAGTTTAGCTTTGAAGATATTTTTCGGCATCCCTGAATGCAGTCCTGTACACTTATGATACTCAGTCCTGTTGAGGTTCTAACTGATTGTGGATTGGTTTGGTTCCAACGCCTTCTCCTTTCTATTTCCTCACTTAGACACCAAGATGAACCTCTGGCTTCCCCAGCCATCTTCACGTGTCCTGTGTGCTCTGTGCTCCGTCTGCGCAGTTCTCCTTTCCATCATCATCATCCTCATCATCTCCTTCAGATGTAAGTAGGTACTTAGTACATTCTGGTATACAATGCAGTCCATGACCATGTATCATACCTACTCCAGGGTCAAACCCAGATGGCCCTGTAGACTCCTTGATGACCTCATGACTTGTTTTTGATTGACCAACCTCCAAACCTCCCAGCCCTACCCAATGTTCTACAATGCCTGGCTTTGGTCTCCTCTTATTATCTGTCTATTTATTCATATATGTTGGGTCTGGGCTCAGAGGTTTGGACAACGATCCGTCCAAAAGCCACTTCACCGATAACAGGAACTCACTTACCCTCAGTCATCAATCCTCCGGGTGGGCTCCTTTGGTATCGACCTAAACACAGACCCGAAGATTTCATACCCACAGTGCAATGTTATTAGCAGTTTGGGTTTGTGAAAACCAGAATTCAATAATTGTCTAGGGAAAGGCCAGAGAAATCCCAGGAATGGCGGAAATGTTCACCTGCTGTCAGTGGACGCCAATCACATTCTGCTGAGGTGTCAACACTTGTAGCATGCTGGTGACTCAATACAAAAGCAACGCTGCCATGTTAGGGAACCGTTCATGCTTTTTGCTGCATGCAGTAATAAAATCTACCATAAAGTAGAACGGCGGACAGGCCTTGGACATCCAGAGCTTTACATATTCTTAAAGTGACCATGTACCCTCAGGATCATTGGTAAAATAAAGCCCCTCCTGTCACAGAAGAGGCAGCATACTTCCCTTCCCAGTGGCCCGTGTTTGCCGAGTCCACCACTTTGTGCTCCCCAACAGCTACCCTTACCGCACGAGGAGGTTTCATATTCATTTCAGCTGCTAAGCTCCCCCTCCCAGCAGTGACTTAGTAGCTCAGCTACCCTTGCTCCCCCTCCCAGCAGTGACTTAGTAGCTCAGATACCCATGCTCCCCCTCTCAGCAATGACTCAGCATCTCAGCTCCGCCTCCCAGCAGTGACTCAGTAACTCACCTCCCATGCTGTATCCTCCAAGCAGTGACTCAGAAGCTGGGCTCACCAGTTCCCCCTGCTCCCCCTTCCAGCAATGACTCAGCAGCTCAGCTCACTATTTTCCCCCTCCCAGCACTAACCTAGTAGCTTAGTTTCACCTGCTCCCCCTCCCAGCAGTTACTCAGCAGCTCAGCTCCTCCTGCTCCCCCTCTCAGCACTAACTTGGCTCTCCCTGTCCCCCCCCCAAGCTGTGACTCAGCAGCTCAGCCCCCCCCAACTTTCCAGTAGCAACTTTGCTCCCCCTTCCAAGCAATACTTGGACTTTAATGTCTTCTCTGCTTCTCTTTTGAGGACAAATTGCTTTACAGTCCTCCAGACAGCAGATCTGGGAGGCAAAGACCTCGGAACCTACATCATCTCCAGACAGCAGATCTGGGAGGCGACGACCTCGGAACCTACATCATCTCCAGACAGCAGATCTGGGAGGCGAAGACCTCGGAACCTACATCGTCTCCAGACAGCAGATCAGGGAGGCGAAGACCTCGGAACCTACATCATCTCCAGACAGCAGATCTGGGAGGCGAAGACCTCGGAACCTACATCGTCTCCAGACAGCAGATCTGGGAGGCGAAGACCTCGGAACCTACATCGTCTCCAGACAGCAGATCTGGGAGGCGAAGACCTCGGAACCTACATCGTCTTCAGACAGCAGATCTGGGAGGCGAAGACCTCGGAACCTACATCGTCTTCAGACAGCAGATCTGGGAGGCAAAGACCTCGGAATCTACACCGTCTCCAGACAGCAGATCTGGGAGGCAAAGACCTTGGAACCTACATTCTCCCCAGGCAACAGATCTAGAATACAATGACCCCTGGACCCCCCCCTCCTCAAATCAGAAGGCTAAGGAGGCATGAACCTCTGGATTTACATTTGTCCCCAGGCAGCAGACCTAGAAGGCAAAGACATTCTACCACTACATTCTGCTCAGGCAAAGCCTAGCAGGCTAAGAATCCTTCTAGAAGGCATCTTCAAATAATTATCCTCTTCCCCAGCCCACTTCACTGGCAAAAAGCTCTCAGTGATTGGCCGAGGCATCATATTTATTCATAACCCCTTACATTGTATCTTTTCTCTCTACCTACTGGAGAATACTCAAGAGTAGCAGACTGACTGATGCAAACAATGTCCTTCAGCTTAGAGGAACTCTCTGAACTCAGATAACAAAAAGAAACAGAGCTCAGTCTGGTTACTGCCTGGCCTTCAACACTACATTACCCCGAGGGACCTTCCAGTCTATGGCAGGGTCCCTACACTTCTCTGCTGTCAGGAGGTGAATGCTCAAAATTTACAGCTGGGAACTTCATAAATGATTGGACAAATGTTCATTTACTGGTGGAATAGGTGCAGTGTCATGTACAAGTCTTGATTAGCCATATCTTCTTAACATCGTCTTTCAAATCTGATATGTTGTGGATTTTTGCCCCACAGGCACGGGTGAGAAGCCTCCTGACTGCACCCTTGAGTATAAGGTCAGGAACCTCAGTGAGAGCATGAACTCCAGTGTGGCTCAACTGATCCAGGGTGGTGAGTGCCTCATAGATAGACTCTTCTATAACTTGTCTGTGACTCATCGACCTCCAAATCTTCCACTGATCTACAATGTTCTGCTTTAGTTTCTTCTTCTTATCTCTGTAGATGAGAGTGATGGTGACTTAGAAATAACCTCTTCTAATCTTCTGTCCTACAGGAAGCAAGATAACCGAGAAATTACAGCAGCTGCATGACAATGTGAAAGCTATCCAGGCAGACACTTCAATAAGTAAAGTTCTGTTCTGAGTGGAGGGAGTGGGCAGTAAGGGTGGAACATACAGTTAGTGATGAGTACGGGAGGGAGAACGTGGTCTTTGGTGGTTCTCCATAAAATGGATGAATAATGATGAGTATGAGAGGGGGGGCATGATGTTTGGTGGTTTTCCATTAAGTGGATGGATAATGATGAGTACGAAAGGGTGGACCTGGTGTTTGGTGGTTCTCCACAAACTGAATAGATAATGATGAGTATGAGAAGGAGGACCTGGTGTTTGGTGGTTCTCCACAAAGTGAATAGATAATGATGAGTATGAGAGGGAGGACCTGGCGTTTGGTGGTTCTCCACAAAGTGAATAGATAATGATGAGTATGAGAGGGAGGACCTGGTGTTTGGTGGTTCTCCACAAAGTGAATAGATAATGATGAGTATGAGAGGGAGGACCTGGTGTTTGGTGGTTCTCCACAAAGTGAATAGATAATGATGAGTATGAGAGGGAGGACCTGGTGTTTGGTGGTTCTCCACAAAGTGAATAGATAATGATGAGTATGAGAGGGAGGACCTGGTGTTTGGTGGTTCTCCACAAAGTGAATAGATAATGATGAGTATGAGAGGGAGGACCTGGTGTTTGGTGGTTCTCCACAAAGTGAATAGATAATGATGAGTATGAGAAGGAGGATGTGGTGTTTGGTGGTTTTCAATAAAGTGGATGGATAATGATGAATATGGGAGGTAGGACGTGGTGTTTGGTGGTTCTCTATGAAGTGGACGGATAATGAAGAAGAAGAGACAGAGGATGTGGTGTTTGGTAGTTCTCCATAAAGTGTATAGAAAATAATGCGTAAGAGAGGGTGGACCTGGTGTTTGGCAGATTTCCATAAAGTGGATGGATAATGATGAGTATGAGAGGGTGGATGTGGTGTTTGGCAGTTTTCCATAAAGTGGATGGATAATGATGAGTATGAGAAGGTGGACATGGTGTTTGGCAGTTTTCCATAAAGTGGATGGATAATGATGAGTATGAGAAGGTGGACATGGTGTTTGGCAGTTTTCCATAAAGTGGATGGATAATGATGAGTACGAGAGGGTGGATGTGGTGTTTGGCAGTTTTCCATAAAGTGGATGGATAATGATGAGTATGAGAAGGTGGACATGGTGTTTGGCAGTTTTCCATAAAGTGGATGGATAATGATGAGTATGAGAAGGTGGACATGGTGTTTGGCAGTTTTCCATAAAGTGGATGGATAATGATGAGTACGAGAGGGTGGATGTGGTGTTCGGTAGTTCTCCATTAAGTGGATGGATAATGATGAGAGATTACGTGATGTTTGGTGGGGCCCCAGAAAGTGGTTGGACAATGAGTGTTCCTGAGTAACTAGGTGAGGCTGGTAAAGATGGCGGATGTCAGTAGTTGTGTGATGGGGAGGGTTATTAAAGTGATCCTGTTACAAACTTGAGCAATTAAAACTCAGAAGAGGTAGAGGCCACCTGCAGTCAAAACCATAAGGAGATCTGTGGACATAATCAGCAAAAAGTTACATGCAAATCTGAAATAAAATTTTATTTTGACCTCCCGGCTGCCAAACTCTAAGCCACCATATTGCTCATTGAGTCTATCCATTATAGGAAAGGACCAATCAGGAGCTCAGTAGGTGGAGAAAGACAAGACTAGGTATGAGTTCAGGAAAGGTGGATGTTTTCTGGTGACAGATTTATCTTAAACCCTAACTCAGCTTTCACTTTACAGAGAAACTCCTACATAGACTTTTAACTGTCCAGCCCCTCCCCCCCCCCAAGCCTCCCCTTTAAAGAAAAAAGGATAAGCAGATCCTGCAATGTAAATGCATTCCAGGAGCATCAAAACAAAAGGGGTTTAAATTCTTACAGTTGGCATTCTTTATAAAGCAGTCACAGCCTGAGTAGAAAAGCCTGTCCCCTGCCAGCATGCTGTAGAAAAGGAGCCCTGCTCTCTCTGTGGAAACAGTAGTCTCTCTGCAGAGGTCTTACATGCCCCCCATGCAGAGATGGACTTAGAACTCTACAATCAGCAAAGCTCAAGCTCCCTGCTGATTTGCAGAGATATAGGATTGACCCAGCAGGGAGAGTGTTGGACCTCTGCAGGGTGACCACTGCTTCCACACAGAGAGCAAGGGTCCTTCTCTGCAGCATTCTGGCAGGGAACAGGCTTTGCTACCCAGGCTGATTCTTCTTCCTAAAAAGACTGACCAGTCTAGAAATGAGAATAGTACGTTGGGATAATATTGACCCCTTGAGTTGATAACTGAAGGAGGATTTGAAGTTGGGTGGAAAGCAGTGGTGCTGCCAAAGTAAGGAGAATAGTTAGGATGAGAGGTGACATGGAATGTTGGTAGAGGGTGAGGGAAGGAAGTCAGGAGAGAACGATCTTCTAATGCTCAGTGTTGGTGGATGTGATGGTGGGGTGCTATTGGTGTTCAATGTGGTCAAAGTAAACCGTTCCTCTTTTCTGAGTATCTGAAACTCCAAAGTTCTGCCGTAGAGCAGTCACCACATAGAATCCTTTGCTACCTCTCCAGTCCAGATATCCTTCTCTTTGATCCCTATGGGATTGCCTTCACCCAGCATTGGAGAACTCAACATAGTGTAGCACTACCCCCTTAGGAGCCGCTAGAGATTTGGGTCCCCTTATAGTCCTGCACAGCCAGGCAACACACATTTTCACATAGACTTGCATCTAGGAGTCAGTGACCAGCCCTTGGGCTTTGTTTTTGTGATTTTATTAGGGGATTGTAACTTGATTGGGGTAAGGGCTGTACGGGATGCCCAAAGGACCTATAACTGAGGACAATCTTCCTGAAATATGTACAAGTCTTTACAAAAAATCCTCTTCTTCGAGAGCTAGCCAGCATCCCCTGTTATACCACCCCAGACCCTAGATTCTCCTAATCCAGCTATTCTGGGTGAATCCCTAACCACGTGCCTGTCACTTTAAATTTAAGACAGTCCCGGGTAGTTGCTAATCTGGTGCTCCTTCCCCTATCTGGACCAGGGGGTGCAGGTCTACTCACTCAGCCTTTCTCCTGTGTTGCTGGTGGGTTGGTGGCTGCTACCAGGCCTTCTAGCTGGGCCGCTCCTTCCCTGCCACACAGATAATCCTCCCTAAAAGGGCCAGTGAAGTCCCAAGCTTTCCTCCTTCCAAGGTCCTCCTGCCTGGAGGTGAGCCCCTGTCCCATCTGGGCCCTCTCCCAGACTCCTACTCTCCAGCCCCACATACTCTTCATCTGATACCCAAACTCTCTCTCCCACCTTCCTGCTGAGCAGGCTCAGTTACTCTTAAAGGCTGTCCTGGCTCCTTGCCAAGCCTTCTGTTGGGGATTGGCCAGGATCATCTAAGAGTACAGTCCAGCCACTCCTCATCTCTGCCCACCGCTTCTAGATCTTTCTCCAAAGTCCTAGAGCAGGGGGAAATTCCAGAGAGCTGATATGCAGAGCCTCTCAGCTCTGACCAAAGTTTGACCCACCTGGCTATTACACCCAGGCTGCTACTCAGCTTCTAACTAACAACTGAATCTAGAGCTCCCCCTAGCTACCTAGGAGGGTGCTACAATGGGCCATAATTCTCCAATGCAGAAATCTCTTTGCTCCCTCTGAGATTAACTTCACCTAGGATTGGGAGCCCCAACATAAGCCATAATCCTCCAGTCCAGTCCAGATATGCTTCTCTTTGCCCCCTCTAAGTTTACCTTCACCCAGCATTGAGCCTCAATGTAGGCCATAATCCTCCAGTCCATAAAGTCTTCTTTATTTCCCCTCTGAGATTGATCTAACCTAGTACTGGAGGCCTCAATTAGGCTATAATCCTCTAATCCAATGAATTACCTTCACCCAGCATTGGAGAACTCAACATAGGCCATAATCCTCCAATCCAGAAATCCTTCTCTTTGTCCCCTCTGAGATTACCTTCACCCGGCACTGGAGAAATCAACATAGCCATAATCCTCCAATCCAGAAATCCTTTTCTTTGTCCCCTCGGAGATTACCTTCACCTGGCATTGGAGAACTCAACATAGGCCATAATTCTCTAATACAGAAATCCTTCTCGTTGTCCCCTCTGAGATTGCCTTCACCCAGCATTGGAGAACTCAGTTTAGTCCATAGTCCTCCAATCCAGAAATCCTCCAATCTAGAAATCCTTCTCTTTGTCACCGTCACTGACCATCACCCAGCATTGGAGTCCTCAACATAGGCCTTAATCCTCTAATCCAGAATTCCTCCTCTTTGACCCCTCTGAGATTTCTTTCACTTTGCTTTAGAGATCTCAACATAGGCCATAGCCCTGCTCACCCGCTGGTCCCCTATCTAATGAGAGTACCTGGCTGACTAGTAATGAGGCTCTGATTTCATTATGATGCTTTATGTTAGTGAAGGTAGAAATGTATGCAGCTGATGAACTCTGGAACATCTTTTGATGGTTATTGTCGATGAACATGGTGCTGGGTAAATGTCTGAGAATAGAATGAATGGATGGTGTCATGTGTTTATGAATAATATGCATGACATTGGATTAGAATAGGGATAAAATATGGAGGGCTGGTGTCACATGTTGTGATATATTGGTGTAATGTGAAATGTTTTGTTGGTGTCATCAGTTGTGGAGTGTTGGTTTCATGTTTTGTGAAGTGTTGGTGTCATGAAGTGTTGGTATCAGGTGTTGAAAAGTGTTGGTGTCATGTGACATGACTTGTTGGTTTATGTATGTGGAGTGTTGCTGTCATAGGCTGTGGAGTGTTGGTGTCATGTGATGTGAGGCATTGAGGTCATATGATGTGATGTGTTGGTATTATGTGATGTGGAATGTTGGTGTGAAATGATGTAGGATGTTGGTGTCATGTGATATGAAGTGTTGCTGTTGTGGAATGTGGAGTGTTGATGTCATGTAGTGCAGGGTGTTGGTGTCATGGGATGTAGGGTGATGGTGTCATGTGATGTTGAGTGTTGGTGTCATGTGATTTGGAGTATTGTTGTCAAGTGATCTGGAATGTTGATGTCGTGATGTGAGGAGTGTTGGTGTCATGTGTTATGCAGTGTTTGTGTCATGCAATGTGGGGCATTGGGGTCATGTGATGGGGAGTTTTGGTGTCATGTGATGTGGAATGTTGGTGAATGAGAAGTAATAAGGGTACAGTGATAGAGTGGTGTTGGGTGTCATTGATGGGTAGATGTTGGAGTTGAGTGTCGGAGAATATTTTCAGCCATTATTTTCTTCCTATTACAGGAATTACTTTGAATAGGGCCCTCAATGCCATCCAGAGACTCTCCTATCAGGTGAAGAAGCTGCAGGTGAATGGTGAGTACTCAATGAAACAGATTTCTGAGTCATAAAAAGATCCAAACTAAGGAGACCATATATGGTGTGAGCGTAGAGGCCATAAAGACTCCGGGATGGTTAGAACCAAGTAGAAGCAAATGTCCAGGAAGTGGTTAGGACTCAAGTAGAAGCAAATGTCCAGGAAGTGGTTAGGACTCAAGTAGAAGTAATTGTCTAGGAAATAATTAGAACTTAAGTAGGAGTCATCTAGGGAATGGTTAGAACCAAGTAGAAGGAGTCATCTAGGGAATGGTTAGAACCAATTAGAAGGAGTCATCTAGGGAATGGTTAGAACCAAGTAGAAGGAGTCATCTAGGGAATGGTTAGAACCAATTAGAAGGAGTCATCTAGGGAATGGTTAGAACCAAGTAGAAGGGGTTGTCCAGGGAATGGTTAGAACCCAAGTAGGAGTCATCTAGGGAATGGTTAGAGCCCAAGTAGAAGGAGTTGTCTAGGGAATGGTAAGAACCAAATAGAAGGAGTCATCTAGGGAATGGTTAGAGCCCAAGTAGATGGAGTCATCTAGGGAATAGTTAGAACCAAGTAGAAGGAGTCATCTAGGGAATGGTTAGAACCAAGTAGAAGGAGTCATCTAGGGAATGGTTAGAACCAAGTAGGAGGAGTTGTCCAGGGAATGGTTAGAACCAAGTAGAAGGAGTCATCTAGGGAATGGTTAGAACCAAGTAGAAGGAGTCATCTAGGGAATGGTTAGAACCAAGTAGGAGGAGTTGTCCAGGGAATGGTTAGAACCAAGTAGAAGGAGTCATCTAGGGAATGGTTAGAGCCCAAGTAGAAGGAGTTGTCTAGGGAATGGTTAGAACCAAGTAGAAGGAGTCATCTAAGGAATGGTTAGAGCCCCAGTAGAAGGAGTTGTCTAGGGAATGGTTAGAACCCAAGTAGAAGGAGTTGTCTAGGGAATGGTTAGAACCAAGTAGAAGGAGTTGTCTAGGGAATGGTTAGAACCAAGTAGAAGGAGTCATCTAGGGAATGGTAAGAACCCAAGTAGAAGGAGTTGTCTAGGGAATGGTTAGAACCAAGTAGTAGGAGTCATCTAAGGAATGGTTAGAACCAAGTAGAAGGAGTTGTCTAGGGAATGGTTAGAACCAAGTAGTAGGAGTCATCTAAGGAATGGTAAGAACCCAAGTAGAAGGAATTGTCTAGGGAATGGTTAGAACCCAAGTAGTAGGAGTCATCTAAGGAATGGTTAGAACCCATGTCAGACACCAGATGAAGTAGGAGGAGTCATCTCCAGAGGGACGATAGATCCCAGCTTAGACAGTTGTCACCAGAACAGATTCCCCAATTGGAAGCTTTCCATATTCCTGTTCTGGTGAAGACTGAAATGTCATATTTCCCATCACTTCCTGTCCAGTGACACCAGGATAAATAGAGGGATAAATCTCCCCAGCGAGGATACAGACAGCAATAAAATTCACACCGAGGGTCTAACCCTTCCATATTTTGACAGAAGAAAGGTTCGGTTAGAGATCTTCAGGATGTGAAAAATTATTGTCATAGCCTTGGACATTAGTTTTTTTTCTTGATTCCCTGATGTTTCCACCTCACCACCTCTCGCTGGCCACTCCTTCTATTGGGCTGATATTGTCCTTTCCCACCTGTAGGGTCAAGTGACGTCACCTGTCCATCGGGATGGAGCACCTTCGAATCCAGCTGTTACTTCCACCCTTTGGTTGGGAATTCATGGAGTGCATCGAAGAAGCTCTGCGAGGACAAAAATTCCCATCTGGTGGTCATCAACACGGAAGAGGAGCAGGTTGGTGGCTGGTGAGGGATGTTTGGTGGGTTTTGGGTTGTCGCAGGAAGAGTAGTATGCTCAGCCACACAATTTATGCTCCTGGACTTTACAAAGAATGTGATCAGGTTACATCCGAATCAATCAGAAAGGACACACATGACCACTTCTTGTATTGATTAGAAGTCTGTATTGGTCTTCTGCTATTTCTATCAATTTCACTAGTTTTGTCCATAAAGCTGCTCAGGATGTCACCTCTGTTTTGACATACACTCACCGGCCACTTTATTAGGTCCACCTGTTCAATTGTTTGGTAATCCAAATTGCTAATCAGCCAATCACACGGCAGCAACTCAATGCATTTAGGCATCTAGACGTGGTGAAGACAACTTGTTGAAGCTCAAACCGAGTATCAGAATGGGGAAGAAAGGGGATTTAAGTGACTTTGAATGTGACATGGTTGTTGGTGCCAGACGGGCTGGTCTGAGTATTTAAAAAACTGCTGATCTACTGGGATTTTCCCGCACAGCCATCTCTAGGGTTTACAGAGAATGGTCCGAAAAAGAGAAAATATCCAGTGAGTGGCAGTTGTGGGGACGAAAATGCCTTGTTGATGTCAGAGGTCAGAGGAGAATGGGCAGACTGGTTCCAGATGATAGAAAGGCAACAGGAACTCCAATAACCACTCGTTACAACCAAGAATATAATCTCTGAATGCACAACGCATCCAACCTTGAAGCAGATGGGCTACAGCAGCAGAAGACCACACCGGGTGCCACTCCTGTCAGCTAAGAACATAAAATGGAGGCTGCAATTCACACAGGCTCACCAAAATTGGACGATAGAAGATTGGGAAAACGTTGCCGGGTCTGACGAGTCTGGAGTTCAGCTGCAACATAGGGTCAGAATTTGGCATTAACAACATGAAAGCATGGATCCATCCTGCCTTGTATCCATGGTTCAGGCTGGTGGCGGTGGTGTCATGGTGTGGTGGATCCATCCTGCCTTGTATCCATGGTTCAGGCTGGTGGCGGTGGTGTCATGGTGTGGGGGATCCATCCTGCCTTGTATCAATGGTTCAGGCTGGTGGTGTCATGGTGTGGGGGATCCATCCTGCCTTGTATCAACGGTTCAGGCTGGTGGTGTCATGGTGTGGGGGATCCATCCTGCCTTGTATCAACGGTTCAGGCTGGTGGTGGTGTCATGGTGTGGTGGATCCATCCTGCCTTGTATCAATGGTTCAGGCTGGTGGTGTCATGGTGTGGGGGATCCATCCTGTCTTGTATCAATGGTTCAGGCTGGTGGTGTCATGGTGTGGGGGATCCATCCTGCCTTGTATCAACGGTTCAGGCTGGTGGTGGTGGTGTCATGGTGTGGTGGATCCATCCTGCCTTGTATCAATGGTTCAGGCTGGTGGTGGTGGTGTCATGGTGTGGGGGGAGATTTTCTTGGCACACTTTGGGCCCCGTAGTACCAATTGAGCATTATTATTATTATACAGGATTTATGGCACCAACAGTTTGCTCAGCGCTTTACAATATAACGGGAGACAATAAAGTAACAATACAGTTCAATACAAGAGGGATTTGAGGGCCCTTATCCTTGGAGCTTACAATCTAGGAGGGAGGGGCTAGTGGTACAAAAGGTAGTAACTGTGGGGGATGGACTGGTTGGAAGAGTAGAAGATTCCAGTATTAGCTGAGGGCAGGATAGGCTTCCCTGAAGAAATATTTTTTCAGAGATCGCCTAAAAGTGAGCAGAGTAGGCGGTAGTCTGATAAATTGAAGTAGAGAGTTCCGGAGGATGGGGGAAGCTCTAGAGAAGTCCTGGAGACGAGCATGGGAGGAGGAGACAAGGGAGCTAGAGAGTAGGAGGTCTTGCGAGGAGCGGAGAATACGGTTTGGGTGATATTTGGAGACAAGATCGGTGATGTAATTTAGGGCGGAGTTATAAATGGCTTTATACGTTATTGTTAGTGTTTTGAATTTTATCCATTGGGCAATGGGAAGCCAGTGGAAGGATTGGCAGAGAGGGGTGGAGGACACTGAATGGAGGCCAGTGGAGGGATTGGCAGAGAGGGGTGGAGGATACTGAATGGAGGCCAGTGGAGGGATTGGCAGAGAGGGGTGGAGGACACTGAGTGGAGGCCAGTGGTGGGATTGGCAGAGAGGGGTGGAGGACACTGAGTGGAGGCCAGTGGAGGGATTGGCAGAGAGGGGTGGAGGACACTGAATGGAGGCCAGTGAAGGGATTGGCAGAGAGGGGTGGCAGATACAGAACGGTTAGTAAGGTGGATGAATCTGGCAGCAGCATTCCTGATAGATTAAAGAGGGGATAGCCTGCGATGAGGTCGGCCAATGAGGAGAGAGGTACAATAGTCAAGGATGAGATATAACAAGGGAGTGAATAAGTTGCTTAGTGGTTTCCGTGGGTTAGGAACGGTCGTATCTTGGAGATGTTGTGGAGGTTGGAGATGTTGCGGAGGTTGGAGATATTGCGGAGGTGAAGTCTACAAGATTTGGACAGTGATTGGATTTGGGGCTGAAAGAACAGATGGGAGTCCAGGCTCACACCTAGTACCCTGGCATGAGGGGAGGGACTGATGATTGTGTTATTGATCCTGGAGAAGTCAGGGTAGGGGGCAAGGGCTGGGGGGAATACTAAGAGCTCAGTTACAGAAAGATTGAGTTTGAGGAAGCGGAGTGACATCCATGCCGATATGTCACAGTAGGTTAGTAATGCGAGAGGAGGTGAGGAGGAGACTGAAGGAGTGAGGTGAGGAGGAGACTGAAGGGGTGAGGTGAGGAGGAGACTGTAGGGGTGAGGTGAGGAGGAGACTGAAGGGGTGAGGTGAGGGGTAGAAAGATAGATTTGTGTGTCATCAGCATAGAGATGGTACTCAAAACCATGGGAGTTTATCAGGTGACCAAGGGAGGAGGTGTAGATGGAGAAGAGAAGGGGTCCAAGGACAGAACCTTGAGGGACCCCGACAAAGAGAGGGAGTGAAGGGGAGGTGGCAATGTTATAGGTAACTCTGAAGGAGCACTGCGATAGGTAGGAGGAGAACCAGGAGAGAGCAGAGTCTCGGAGGCCAAGAGAGTGGAATATTTTGAGGAGGAGAGGGGGGGGGGTCAACCGTATCAAAAGCCGCATAGAGGTCAAGTAGTAAGAGTATGGAGTAGTGACCATTGGTTGGGATGAGTACGGAGTAGTGGCCATTGGTTGGGATGAGTACGGAGTAGTGGCCATTGGTTGCGATGAGTACGGAGTAGTGGCCATTGGTTGGGATGAGTACGGAGTAGTGGTCATTGGTTGGGATGAGTACGGAGTAGTGGCCATCGGTTGGGATGAGTACGGAGTAGTGGCCATTGGTTGGGATGAGTACGGAGTAGTGGCCATTGGTTGGGTGAGTACGGAGTAGTGGCCATTGGTTGAGATGAGTACGGAGTAGTGGCCATTGGTTGGGATGAGTACGGAGTAGTGGCCATTGGTTGGGATGAGTACGGAGTAGTGGCCATTGGTTGGGATGAGTACGGAGTAGTGGCCATTGGTTGGGATGAGTACGGAGTAGTGGCCATTGGTTGGGATGAGTACAGAGTAGTGGCCATTGGTTGGGATGAGTACAGAGTAGTGGCCATTGGTTGGGATGAGTACAGAGTAGTGGCCATTGGTTGGGGTGAGTACGGAGTAGTGGCCATTGGTTGGGGTGAGTACGGAGTAGTGGCCATTGGTTGGGAGGAGTACGGAGTAGTGGCCATTGGTTGGGAGGAGTACGGAGTAGTGGCCATTGGTTGGGAGGAGTACGGAGTAGTGGCCATCGGTTGGGATGAGTACGGAGTAGTGACCATCGGTTGGGATGAGTACAGAGTAGTGACCATCGGTTGGGATGAGTACAGAGTAGTGGCCATCGGTTGGGATGAGTACGGAGTAGTGGCCATCGGTTGGGATGAGTACGGAGTAGTGGCCATCGGTTGGGAGGAGTACAGAGTAGTGGCCATCGATTGGGATGAGTACGGAGTAGTGGCCATGGGTTGGGAGGAGTACGGAGTAGTGGCCATCGGTTGGGTTGAGTACGGAGTAATGGCCATCGGTTGGGTTGAGTACGGAGTATTGGCCATCGGTTGGGATGAGTACGGAGTAGTAGTCATCGGTTGGGATGAGTACGGAGTAGTGGCCATCGGTTGGGAGGAGTACGGAGTAGTGGCCATCGATTGGGATGAGTACGGAGTATTGGCCATCGGTTGGGATGAGTACGGAGTAGTAGTCATCGGTTGGGATGAGTACGGAGTAGTGGCCATTGGTTGGGAGGAGTACGGAGTAGTGGCCATTGGTTGGGATGAGTACAGAGTAGTGGCCATTGGTTGGGATGAGTACAGAGTAGTGGCCATTGGTTGGGAGGAGTACGGAGTAGTGGCCATTGGTTGGGATGAGTACGGAGTAGTGGCCATTGGTTGGGATGAGTACGGAGTAGTGGCCATTGGTTGGGAGGAGTACGGAGTAGTGGCCATTGGTTGGGATGAGTACGGAGTAGTGGGCATTGGTTGGGGTGAGTACGGAGTAGTGGGCATTGGTTGGGGTGAGTACGGAGTAGTGGGCATTGGTTGGGGTGAGTACGGAGTAGTGACCATCGGTTGGGATGAGTACGGAGTAGTGGCCATCGGTTGGGAGGAGTACGGAGTAGTGGCCATCGGTTGGGATGAGTACGGAGTAGTGGCCATCGGTTGGGAGGAGTACGGAGTAGTGGCCATCGGTTGGGTTGAGTACGGAGTAGTGGCCATCGGTTGGGTTGAGTACGGAGTATTGGCCATCGGTTGGGTTGAGTACGGAGTATTGGCCATCGGTTGGGATGAGTACGGAGTAGTAGTCATCGGTTGGGATGAGTACGGAGTAGTGGCCATCGGTTGGGATGAGTACGGAGTAGTGGCCATCGGTTGGGATGAGTACGGAGTAGTGACCATCGGTTGGGAGGAGTACGGAGTAGTGGCCATTGGTTGGGATGAGTACGGAGTAGTGGCCATCGGTTGGGATGAGTACGGAGTAGTGGCCATCGGTTGGGATGAGTACGGAATAGTGGTCATTGGTTGGGATGAGTACGGAGTAGTGGCCATCGGTTGGGGTGAGTACGGAGTAGTGGCCATTGGTTGGGAGGAGTACGGAGTAGTGGCCATTGGTTGGGAGGAGTACGGAGTAGTGGCCATTGGTTGGGAGGAGTACGGAGTAGTGGCCATTGGTTGGGAGGAGTACGGAGTAGTGGCCATTGGTTGGGAGGAGTACGGAGTAGTGGCCATCGGTTGGGATGAGTACGGAGTAGTGACCATCGGTTGGGATGAGTACGGAGTAGTGGCCATCGGTTGGGATGAGTACGGAGTAGTGGCCATCGGTTGGGAGGAGTACAGAGTAGTGGCCATCGATTGGGATGAGTACGGAGTAGTGGCCATGGGTTGGGAGGAGTACGGAGTAGTGGCCATCGGTTGGGTTGAGTACGGAGTAATGGCCATCGGTTGGGTTGAGTACGGAGTATTGGCCATCGGTTGGGATGAGTACGGAGTAGTAGTCATCGGTTGGGATGAGTACGGAGTAGTGGCCATCGGTTGGGAGGAGTACGGAGTAGTGGCCATCGGTTGGGATGAGTACGGAGTAGTGGCCATTGGTTGGGAGGAGTACGGAGTAGTGGCCATTGGTTGGGATGAGTACGGAGTAGTGGCCATTGGTTGGGATGAGTACGGAGTAGTGGCCATTGGTTGGGAGGAGTACGGAGTAGTGGCCATTGGTTGGGATGAGTACGGAGTAGTGGGCATTGGTTGGGGTGAGTACGGAGTAGTGGGCATTGGTTGGGGTGAGTACGGAGTAGTGGGCATTGGTTGGGGTGAGTACGGAGTAGTGACCATCGGTTGGGATGAGTACGGAGTAGTGGCCATCGGTTGGGATGAGTACGGAGTAGTGGCCATCGGTTGGGAGGAGTACGGAGTAGTGGCCATCGGTTGGGATGAGTACGGAGTAGTGGCCATCGGTTGGGAGGAGTACGGAGTAGTGGCCATCGGTTGGGTTGAGTACGGAGTAGTGGCCATCGGTTGGGTTGAGTACGGAGTATTGGCCATCGGTTGGGTTGAGTACGGAGTATTGGCCATCGGTTGGGATGAGTACGGAGTAGTGGTCATCGGTTGGGATGAGTACGGAGTAGTGGCCATCGGTTGGGATGAGTACGGAGTAGTGGCCATCGGTTGGGATGAGTACGGAGTAGTGGCCATCGGTTGGGATGAGTACGGAGTAGTGGCCATCGGTTGGGATGAGTACGGAGTAGTGGCCATCGGTTGGGATGAGTACGGAGTAGTGGCCATCGGTTGGGATGAGTACGGAGTAGTGGCCATTGGTTGGGATGAGTACGGAGTAGTGGCCATTGGTTGGGATGAGTACGGGAAAGCCAGACTGTAAAGTGTCGAGGAGGTTGTTGTCGGTGAGGGAGGAGCTCAGGCGATTGTAGACTAAGTTTTCTAGGAGTTCAGAGGTAAATGGCAGCAGGGAGATGGGTCTTAAGTTGTTCAGGTTGGTGGGGTCCAGGGAGGGCTTGTTAAGTATGGGAGTGATGTGCGCATGCTTTAGAGGGGAGGGGAAGGCACCAGTAGAGATGGAGAGATTGAAGATGTGAGTGAGGGAGCATAGGATGGAAGAAGAGGGTGACCGTAGTAGTTGTGAGGGGACAGGATCCAGGGGGCAGGTGGTGAGACGGGTTTCCGAGAAAACCTTAGTGACCTCTTCGGTAGTAGCGAGGTCAGAAGAGGAAAGTGTTGAGGGAGGTTTAGTATAAGGTATGCTAAGTGGGATGGATGTCTGTGTAGTGGAGACGCCCCTATGAATTGCATCAATCTTGTTTTTGAAATGATTTGCAATCTCATGAGCAGTGAGTGAGGTACTGGGTGGAGGTGGAGGTGGAGAAAGTAGAGAGTTAAAAGTAGAGAAGAGACAACGAGGACTGGATGAGAAGGTTTTAATTTATGTCATGGTGGGGGGGGGGGGGAGATTTTCTTGGCACACTTTGGGCCCCTAAGTACCAATTGAGCTTTGTTTAAATGCCATGGTCCATGCACCATGTCACAAAGCTCAGATCATCTCCAACTGGTTTCTGGAACATGACAATGAGGTCAATGTACTCCAATAACCTCCACAGTCACCAGATCTCCATCCAATGGAGCACCTTTGGGATGTGGTGGAACGGGAGATTCCCATCATGGATGTGCAGCCGACAAATCTGCAGCAACTGCGTGATGCCATCATGTCAATATGGAGCAAAATCTCTGAGGAATGTTTCTAACACCTTGTTGGATTTATGCCACGGAGAATGAAGGCCAAAGGAAGCCCAACCCGGGACTAGCAAGGTGGACCTCATAAAGTGGCCGGGGAGTGTATTTCCAATGCGGTGAAAGTAAGTAAGATTCTGAAGATAAGTTTCAAGAATTTCCCAAAATTTGATCATTTTCACCGGTTGTGTCACGGCTTTTGTTTTCAATGGAGAAAAGCCAAAGAAGGAAAAGCCAAAGATGCCTCTATAGATGGCGGAATCGGGCTCCACCCTGACAGCTCTGATCTGTCTATTTTTTACTCCAACTTAGAGAGATCATAAAAAAATGTTCAGCAAAGTTGGGCAAACCTGGAAGAATGAAAGAAATAGAAGGCTCCTATTTTCATCTCCCTTATACATTGGTGACAAAGGGGTCTATTTATACAAATGTCACAGAGCTCTTCATCCATTATATCTTTCTGTACATTCGTTCTGTGTGAATCGGGTAAGAACGAATGTTTAGGCTTTTTTCTCTTCTCAAAGAATGTGCTTTTTCTTGTGAAGTATTAAGATACCATATTATAACCACTAGATGGGGCTGATGAGCATAGGAAAGATGCAACCAGAAATACAGTGAGACAATTCTAGAGAACACTAGAGGGAAGTAGTCAGTATTTGTAATTCCATCTAGCCTTCTCCAGAGTTGTTACATTGTATCTCTTGTGTATTTCCTCTGCTCCTTAGCTCCATCTACTGGCCAAAACCTGGGATTTTACTACGGCCTACAATAAATGAACATTCGTGCAGAAGAGAAATAGCTTAAAGAACCTTTATTGTTGCCCAGTTTTCTCTGAACTCTCCTCTAAATTAGGATTTTGGGATTCGGAGCTGGAGGAGAGGATGGGTGGGGTCAGGATCCAGGGGTTGGGTTGGTGGGTCACAGTGAGAAGAAGGTGTGAAGAGAAGAGTATCAGCGATGATAGTCATGATGCAGCACTCATAATAACATGCACACTTGTAAGACATAATCTGTATTAGGAAGACCTCATCTGGAATCATAGGGTGGTGTAGAACTGGATGGAAAGCAAAGAAGGGCCACCAAATGGATGCCACAGAGGCATGGAGGAGTTCAGCTATAGGAAGAGGCAGTCATGAGGGGATATGGTCACCGTGTATAAATACGTATATGGTCCATATAGGGAACTTGGTGAAATGTTCATTTTAAGGTCCTGAGAGCACACTTGTACAAGTTAACCTTTGAATATGGAAAGGGTTCTTTGCAGTAAGAGCTCTTAAGATGTGGAAAAGACTTCCTCAGGAGCATGTTTCTAGCCAGCTTTGTAGATCAGCCTTTTTCAACCAGGGTGTCCAGGCACCTTGAGGTTTCTTCAGGGGTACCTTGGCAAAATGTCTAAAAATTGCCCAAAACTTGTATACAAGCCAGCGGGTGGATCAAGCCGGCCTTTTAGTCACACAAAACCACAGGTTTCCATTGTGCCCCATCACGGCCTTCTAGCCACCGGTGTCCTGACAACCAATGACATCAATTGATAAGAAGGATGTCAGCTGCCTGGACAGCATCCTAGTTTGACCCTCCCCCACCCCTCTCCATCAGTGCTGGGGGTCACATTATCTCAGTGATGGAGAAAAGCTGAGGGAGAAGAGAAACATTGGAATACTAGTCAGTACCAGCGTGTAAAAGTGTATTTGCTTTGGAAGAATAAATCACCTCTAATGTTGGGTGTCCTACATGTGTGGGTGTTGCTGCATCATATAAAACTATTCGAATAGTTTTTTACATTTTAGAATGGGGGGCCACAAGACTGACCAAAATGTTAGAGGGTGCCTCAAGACTGACCACAATGTTAGAGGGTGCCTCGAAACTGACCATAATGTTAGAGGGTGCCTCAAGACTGACCACAATGTTAGAGGGTGCCTCAAGACTGACCACAATGTTAGAGGGTGCCTCCAGACTGACCACAAGGTTAAAGGGTGCCTCCAGACTGACCAAAATGTTAGAGGGTGCCTCCAGACTGACCATAATGTTAAAGGGTGCCTCCAGACTGACCACAATGTTAAAGGGTGCCTCCAGACTGACCATAATGTTAAAGGGTGCCTCCAGACTGACCATAATGTTAAAGGGTGCCTCCAGACTGACCATAATGTTAGAGGGTGCCTCCAGACTGACCACAATGTTAAAGGGTGCCTCCAGACTGACCATAATGTTAGAGGGTGCCTCCAGACTGACCATAATGTTAGAGGGGGCCTCCAGACTGACCACAATGTTAAAGGGTGCCTCCAGACTGACCATAATGTTAGAGGGTGCCTCCAGACTGACCATAATGTTAGAGGGGGCCTCCAGACTGACCACAATGTTAAAGGGTGCCTCCAGACTGACCATAATGTTAGAGGGTGCCTCCAGACTGACCACAATGTTAAAGGGTGCCTCCAGACTGACCATAATGTTAGAGGGGCCTCCAGACTGACCATAATGTTAGAGGGTGCCTCGAGACTGACCACAATGTTAGAGGGGCCTCCAGACTGTCCATAATGTTAAAGGGTGCCTCCAGACTGACCATAATGTTAAAGGGTGCCTCGAGACTGACCATAATGTTAGAGGGTGCCTCCAGACTGACTACAATGTTAAAGGGTGCCTCCAGACTGACCATAATGTTAGAGGGTGCCTCCAGACTGACCATAATGTTAAAGGGTGCCTCCAGACTGTTCATAATGTTAGAGGGTGCCTCCAGACTGACCACAATGTTAAAGGGTGCCTCCAGACTGACCATAATGTTAAAGGGTGCCTCGAGACTGACCATAATGTTAGAGGGTGCCTCCAGACTGACCATAATGTTAAAGGGTGCCTCCAGACTGACCATAATGTTAGAGGGTGCCTCGAGACTGACCATAATGTTAGAGGGTGCCTCCAGACTGACCATAATATTAAAGGGTGCCTTGAGACTGACCACAATGTTAGAGGGTGCCTCAAGACTGTCCATAATGTTAAAGGGTGCCTCGAGACTGACCATAATGTTAAAGGGTGCCTCGAGACTGACCTTAATGTTAGAGGGTGCCTCCAGACTGACCTTAATGTTAGAGGGTGCCTCGAGACTGACCACAAGGTTAAAGGGTGCCTCCAGACTGACCATAATGTTAAAGGGTGCCTCCAGACTGACCATAATGTTAAAGGGTGCCTCCAGACTGATCACAATGTTAGAGGGTGCCTCGAGACTGACCACAATGTTAAAGGGTGCCTCCAGACTGACCATAATGTTAGAGGGGCCTCCAGACTGACCATAATGTTAAAGGGTGCCTCCAGACTGACCATAATGTTAGAGGGTGCCTCGAGACTGACCATAATGTTAGAGGGTGCCTCGAGACTGACCACAATGTTAAAGGGTGCCTCCAGACTGACCATAATGTTAAATGGTGCCTCCAGACTGACCACAATGTTAAAGGGTGCCTTGACTGAAGAAAGGTTGAGGAACACTGCTGTAGATTGCAGGATGACCCTAATCCTGGACGGACAAGATATAGCTGGCTATAAGTACTTACAAGAAATGTAGGTTGTTGGTCCCAGGAGGACCTGCTTGCCTTAGGATGATTAGGAATTCATCTCCTTCACTATTGGAGCAAATTGGACTGTGATTTATACAGGTTTTCTGCCTTCCTCTGGGTCTGGATCCTCTGGATGTTCAGTTCTGAGTATCTAAAATGCATTTTTGTTCTTCTTTTTAAATTTTACACCTCACTATGTAAGTCTGTACACCCATGTCCATCAAGTTCAGTCAGGTCAATGTTCTGGGGATCACATGTAGGATATACTGTATATCTTGTACTGTAAGTTGGCCTCCAATGACTTACCATCTTAGGGACAATATCAATGGGCTTTTGTTTGTATCAGAACTGCTTCTTGACCCGTACCAGTCTATGGGAATACAAAAACCTCTTCAAGCAGGTCACATGAGGGTTAGGAGGAACTCCAATACACCTGTAGGGACCCTGCCGAAAACTACCATCTTCCTACCCAAATCAAGCATTTCTAGCTAGTTGTAGCCGGCCTGAGCCTTGTTTGTTGTCTGGACTTGTGGGGTTCCTCCTCAGCTCAGCATGTTCATTGCTTCTGTTAATTCTGATAAAAAGGTGCAGCGCTAAAACATGCACATTAAAGTGCAAAGTGATCAGTAAATACTTAATCATCCAAGATAGCCTGAACATACGCATAAAAATATCCAATATATAGAGAAATAATATGCTCCGCAAAATGTATCACCATCAGGTGATAATAGATGGTGACAAATGTCCCAAAAAGAGACGTGAGGATCCTTTCAAGATCACAAGATCCGTGTGTGGCTGATAAATCCAAGGGTGCCATCCTGAACTTTTTATGGTCGGTGTATTTTCTTTCCTTTGTTTATGTTACTTGATATCTGTGGAATAAACTACCCCTTAATGCAGTATCACGCTATGTGGTGTCCTTCATTGGCCCCTCCTTGTGAGCGCCGTCATTTGCAGAGCCCTCCCTAGTGATGACCCAACGCAGTGATACATACTAAGGGACCCCAGAGAAGCTTTCGCAGACGTGACCAGACACTGTGACATCTGCCTAAAGATCCCGTGTTATGTGGACCTGGCTGAATCCGGGACAGATGACCTGAGCATACCTGATGAGACAGGATAATATCTCAAATGTGTGTTTATAGCGCACTTCTGGTGAGTGCGCATTTTGCTTATCTAATCACGGCATCTGGCACCCTTGGATTTATCACCCACACACGGATATTGTGATCTTGAAAGGATCCTCACGTCTCTTTTTGGGACATTTGTCACCATCTATTATCACCTGATGGTGATACATTTCGCGGAGCATATTATTTCTCTATATATTTGATATTTTTATGCGTATGTTCAGGCTATCTTGGATGATTAAGTATTTACTGATCACTTTGCACTTTAATGTTTTAGCGCTGCACCTTTTTATCAGTATTTGCATTTGAAGGTCTTTTTGGTTACCTTTGGTGTTCCAGCGGCTATATCTAGAAGTAGCACTCGCTGATATTCTCTTTTATACTGCTTCTGTTAATTGCTCTCTAGTAGACCAAGAAGATACAGTACATTGTTTGGGGTTAGGAACATTTTTTTCTGTCTTGGCCAATCACTGACAGGTTTGTGGTAGTGATGTGATCTGGGGAAGAGAATGCAAATTTGAAGAGACCTTCTAGTAAGTTCCTTCCCCCTCAAACTGCCTTCAGATTATGTAGCTCCAGAAAGTTCATTGTGTTCTAGGTTCTGTTGGTGACAATATGAGTGTAGAAGGATCCAGTTCTCTTCTCTCAGGCTGCTGTCTGGGGAAGATTTAGCTCCAGAGAAGTCCATTCTTTGCCTCCCAAGCCCTTTACTTGGAGGAGGAAGTCACAGCCAGGAAAGGGTGTTTGTTTTCCTAGCTGCCCATCTTGGCCTAGTGTGTCCTAAACTGGCCTGAGGCAGAGGCTGGAAGAGTCCTATCCTGGCCTGTGGCAGAGGTCAAAGAAACCAAAAAGTAGCCATTCATTTGGGCCTACAGAATGTAAACTGGGCTATGGCTGAGGCCCAAAGAGTCGTATAGCTGACCTGTGGCAGATGTCAAAGGATACTGGAAGATAGTAGCCCTCCTGGGCCCAAAGAGTGATGTGAAAAGTCTACCGAGTGAAGGAAATTTTGGGGTATCCTGAACTCCTCACCTCCTCTCCCTAAGACATTTGAACCAATAAATTGCAAAAGAAGGACTGAAGATTCTTTCTTTCTGCAACTGTTGAAAGACTGGCGAGTTTTTGAGACCATCTACAGGACGGGCCAATGTTAGGAAGGCTAGAAGGGACCATAAAACTCCAGCAGATTCTAAGGGCTCCACTGATTAACACCTAACAATAAATTCTGAGTAATCTCAGAGGCGTCTCAAACTGATGTCAATAGCATGCTCATCTGCCCAACTCAAAGCCATCAACACAGACCCTTCTGTAAAGGGCCCTTTTCACTGGAGGTAGAATGGGCCTTTCTTGTTCTTCTGGAGCAGGGGCGGACTGACCATTTGATCACCCGGGCGCTGCCTGAGGGCCCGGGGTCAGTAGGGGGCCCCATGAGATGCCCCTGGTACCTTTCATTGTTTTTTTTGGGTGTGAGTGAGGACACAGGGGCCCCATGATCTCCTATTGCCCAGAGGCCCCATGAGTTGTCAGTCCGCCCCTGTTCTGGAGATTCTCTCTTGTCATTTATAAAAGCTTTACACTCTCATTGGATTGATTTATACCCATTCCTTAACAAATTATACATATAAGAGAAACCGGTCCAGTTTTTATAACTTTTAGCTGTTGGAGACTTTGAATTTATTCACCTAGAACTTGGGAGTCGGTGTCCTCCACATTTATCGTCAGTCCATTGGAAGGACACTGGACATTCAGAGGGGACACTAAGAATAAAAGAGATGGGAGGTCTCCCTCAGAATGAAAGCTTCTGAAATTGGCTCATTCCATGGATACGAGGTGGTTAAAGTATTGATGGTTTCTTGTAGAATTTCGTGTCCGGGATATCAAAGGGGAAGTACACCTGGATCGGACTGACGGACGTGTCAGGAGACTGGAAATGGGTGGATGGAACTGATTACAATTCTACACCAAAGTGAGTATGGAACCCCCCACCATCCCCCATGTGACCCCCAACACGACCTCTATAAAACTAGATCAATAGGTGCCACTGTCAAGGCCATCCAACACCCAGTGCATGGATGCCAAACTGTGCCCCCCCCCCTCATCAGTCACTCATTTGTCACAGTCAATGCCATGGTCACTGCTCAGCCTTGTAACAGGAGGAAGGCGCCCCCATCCCTACAGCAGTCCATTGTGCCCAGGGCAGCCACCCCTTCCACCCCCCCCCCCCCCCCGATAAGCCCAAATCAACTGACTTCAATGGAAATAGTCCAATATCTGCTGTGCAACGTTCTTCACCCGATCCATCTGTCATCCATGACATAAAACCTTCTACACTGACACAAGGGACACCTTAATACATAGGGGGCCCCGGAACATGCCTCGCTCTTGGGCCCCCTCCTCCCCGTATAAAGACATTTTATTACACTTCAAACTATCTCCAGCTTATGAGGGGATTGAAGATTTATGTTACCTCTGTTGGACCCATTCAGTTACCTCATTTGTTTTGTTGGTAAACAAGATGGTGGAATGGTGTTACTGCAGCCCTGAGCTGAGAGTGTACCTGGGGGAAAGAAAGGATGGAGATGAGGGTAGGTGCTCTGTGCCTGGCTGACTGCTGAACTATGAGACCTGACAGGTAGGTGTGTGCTCTGTGCCTGGCTGACTGCTGAACTATGAGACCTGACAGGTAGGTGTGTGCTCTGTGCCTGGCTGACTGCTGAACTATGAGACCTGACAGGTAGGTGTGTGCTCTGTGCCTGGCTGACTGCTGAACTATGGGACCTGACAGATAGATGTGTGCTCTGTGCCTGACTGACTGCTGAACTTTGGAACCTGACAGGTAGGTGTGTGCTCTGTGCCTGACTGACTGCTGAACTATGGGACCTGGACAAGTATATGTGTGCTCTGTGCCTGGCTGACTGCTGAACTATGGGACATGCTTAGTAGATGTGTGCTCTGTGCCTGGCTGACTGCTGAACTATGGGACCTGGACAAGTAGATGTGTGCTCTGTGCCTGGCTGACTGCTGAACTATGGGACCTGACAGGTAGATGTGTGCTCTGTGCCTGGCTGACTGCTGAACTATGGGACCTGGCCAGATGGACGTGTGCTCTGTGCCTGGATGACTTCTGAACTATGGGACCTGACAGATAGATGTGTGTTCTGTGCCTGGATGACTGCTGAATATGGGATCTGTCCCGGTATATGTGTGCTCTGTTCCTGGCTGACTGCCAAACTATGGGACCTGGCCAGGTGGATGTGTGCTCTGTGCCTGGCTGTCATCTGAACATGAGACCTGGACAGGTGGATGTGTGTTCTGTGCCTGACTGACAGTTGAACTATGGGAACTGAGAGGTAGATGTGTGCTCTGTGCTTGGCTGACTGCTGAACTATGGGACCTGGACAAGTATATGTGTGCTCTGTGCCTGGCTGACTACTGAACTATGGGACATGCTTAGTAGATGTGTGCTCTGTGCCAAGGCTACATTGGCCTGATTTGTCTGCAGTTCAAACTCCCCTCAGTAGGGCAAAGGAATACTATGAGGAGCAGGTCGGACTCTGCCTCTAAACTCATGTGTACTGCTCAGTTGAAGCCCATGGGATGTCACTGAGCTGTGTTTGAGGTTTGTTCCAAAAGTTCCAAATAATGACCATCAACAGGAGCTCCTCCAAAGATGGTGACTATGGGGTCCTTCAAGGTGGAGATGCTCATATGTTTTTCTTAAAGGTGACAATGGAGCTGCAGGTCCTTCAGGGTGGATATACTAATATGTGTGTCTTATAGGTGACCATGGCGCTGTAGGTCCTTCAGGGTGGAGATGCTCATGTGTTTGTCGTGTAGGTGAGCATGGTGCTTTGATTGCTTCAGGGTGGAGATACTCTTGTGTTTGTCTTATAGGTTAACATGGTGCTGTAGGTCTTTCAGGGTGGAGATGTTCATGTGTTTATCTTGTAGTTGACCATGGTGCTGAAATTCCTTTAGGGTGGAGATACCCATGTGTTTGTGCTATAGGTGACCATGGCACTGTAGGTCTTTCAGGTGGAGATACTAATGTGTTTGTCTTATAGGTGACCAAGGTGTTGTAGGTCCTTCAGGGTGGAGATACTAATGTGTTTGTCTTATAGGTGACCATGGCGCTGTAGGTCCTTCAGGGTGGAGATACTTATGTGTTTGTCTTATAGGTGACCATGGCGCTGTAGGTCTTTCAGGTGGAGATACTAATGTGTTTGTCTTATAGGTGACCAAGGTGTTGTAGGTCCTTCAGGGTGGAGATACTAATGTGTTTGTCTTATAGGTGACCATGGCGCTGTAGGTCCTTCAGGGTGGAGATACTTATGTGTTTGTCTTATAGGTGACCATGGTGCTGTGAGTCCTTCAGGGTGGAGATTCTCATTTGAGTTTCTCTTGTAGGAATTGGATCCCTGGACAGCCTGATGAGTTTTATGGTCATGGCCTCGGTGGAGGAGAAGACTGCGCCCACCTGCACAGGGATGGCCGATGGAACGATGACCACTGCTCCCGTGCATACACCTACATCTGTGAGATGGAAATGATCTGAGGAGTAATGGGACACTAGGGGACCTTGTCATAAAGACCACCAAATTCCTACGTTTTCAGTTTCTAGGTCCCATCTGAAGGAACCATTCATGGAGGTTGGAAGTCATAACATACCTCTATGTAGATTCCATTTTCTATCAGTCCATAAAAGCCTACTTTAGGGTAGAGCTCACCATCTGTCTGTAAGCCCCTTCTTTAAATTCCACCAATTTTACAGGTTCTTGCTGCATTCTGCTCGAAGTCACTAAAATTGTGAAGCGACACAAAAGGAATGGAAGAATTAGTACCTCCCATAAGTGAGGGTCCAACACTGAGTTCCCGTAATTTGCCCCTGTAGGCAGATAACTGCTTGTGAGTTTCTCCAAAACATTTACAACAACGTGAAGTGTCAACCTAAATGACTCCTCTAAATTACCATCAGCAGCTCAGATTAGGCCCCAGTTAGGAGGGAACAGGTGATTTTGCCATATTTGGTGGGAAAATGACGATTATTCTCTAATTCTGCCATGAGACATTACGGGGTGACGTGATCTTTTATAGCCGGCAGGGTGAAGTGCCCTTGGTGGGAAGCCCCGGGGCTTTCTTCATAAACAAACCCACATCAGATCTCCATGCTGCGTGACACGGCGTTGGGCAAAGCAAGAATGTTATTTATCAACAGAGCCGGGTGGTTCCTCATGACAGCTCTGACATGGCGATCACATGACTTTGTTTGTAAACAAAGAGTTTGAGTCAAAGGCAAAACGTTTTTTTTATGTTTTATTTTAGATAATGGAATGGGGGATTATAACCCGTCAGTTATTCTCCAGGAAAAGCTCAGAACTAATGTCCTGATTGGAAGATGTCCCCTCAATTGCTTTTCTGGGGACAAACCAATTTTCACTTTCAAGGATAACGGCAAACAGGACCAATAGAGATGTAGCAGAGACAGCAATACAAATGACGGGATCTGATCCCTCTCTCCTCGATACCAACATACATGAAAAAAACGTTTTGCCTTTACTTACATGTGAACATTATTCTGATTGGGTGATTCATAGCTCAGCATTGACCAACCCCCACCGTAAGTAGGGCCTCGTGTTATCCAATGCAGATGCTGAGGAACATGGGCCTCCAGAAATTTGTAGAGACAGAGAGGCATTGGGGTCCACTACAGCAGCCACTCCCCAGAGGAAAGAAGTGGAGAGATTTGTAGAGACATAGAGAGGCATTGGGGTCCACTACAGCAGCCACTCCCCAGAGGAAAGAAGTGGGGAGATTTGTAGAGACAGAGAGGCATTGGAATTCACCACAGCAGCCACTCCCCAGAGGAGAGATTTGTAGAGACATAGAGGGGCATTGGGGTCCACCACAGCAGCCACTCCCCCGAGGAAAGAACTGGAGAGATTTGTAGAGACATAGAGGGGCATTGGGGTCCACTACAGCAGCCACTCCCCCGAGGAAAGAACTGGAGAGATTTGTAGAGACATAGAGGGGCATTGGGGTCCACTACAGCAGCCACTCCCCCGAGGAAAGAAGTGGAGAGATTTGTAGAGACATAGAGGGGCATTGGGGTCCACTACAGCAGCCACTCCCCAGAGGAAAGAAGTGGAGAGATTTGTAGAGACATAGAGGGGCATTGGGGTCCACTACAGCAGCCACTCCCCAGAGGAAAGAAGTGGAGAGATTTGTAGAGACATAGAGGGGCATTGGGGTCCACTACAGCAGCCACTCCCCAGAGGAAAGAAGTGGAGAGATTTGTAGAGACATAGAGAGGCATTGGGGTCCACTACAGCAGCCACTCCCCAGAGGAAAGAAATGGAGAGATTTGTAGAGACATAGAGGGGCATTGGGGTCCACTACAGCAGCCACTCCCCAGAGGAAAGAAGTGGGGAGATTTGTAGAGACATAGAGGGGCATTGGGGTCCACTACAGCAGCCACTCCCCCGAGGAAAGAAGTGGAGAGATTTGTAAAGACATAGAGGGGCATTGGGGTCCACTTGAGCAACCACTCCCCAGAGGAAAGAAGTGGAGAGATTTGTAGATAGAGATAAGCATTGGGGTCCACTACAGCAGCCACTCCCCAGAGGAAAGAAATGGAGAGATTTGTAGAGACATAGAGAGGCATTGGGGTCCACTACAGCAGCCACTCCCCAGAGGAAAGAAATGGAGAGATTTGTAGAGACATAGAGGGGCATTGGGGTCCACTACAGCAACCACTCCCCCGAGGAAAGAAGTGGAGATATTTGTAGAGACATAGAGAGGCATTGGGGTCCACTACAGCAGCCACTCCCCAGAGGAAAGAAATGGAGAGATTTGTAGAGACATAGAGAGGCATTGGGGTCCACTACAGCAGCCACTCCCCAGAGGAAAGAAATGGAGAGATTTGTAGAGACATAGAGGGGCATTGGGGTCCACTACAGCAGCCACTCCCCAGAGGAAAGAAGTGGGGAGATTTGTAGAGACATAGAGGGGCATTGGGGTCCACTACAGCAGCCACTCCCCAGAGGAAAGAAGTGGAGAGATTTGTAGAGACATAGAGGGGCATTGGGGTCCACTACAGAAGCCACTCCCCCGAGGAAAGAAGTGGAGAGATTTGTAAAGACATAGAGGGGCATTGGGGTCCACTACAGCAACCACTCCCCCGAGGAAAGAAGTGGAGAGATTTGTAGAGACATAGAGGGGCATTGGGGTCCACTACAGCAGCCACTCCCCAGAGGAAAGGAATGGAGAGATTTGTAGAGACATAGAAGGACATTGGGGTCCACTTGAGCAACCACTCCCCAGAGGAAAGAAGTGGAGAGATTTGTAGAGACATAGAGGGGCATTGGGGTCCACTACAGCAGCCACTCCCCAGAGGAAAGAAGTGGAGAGATTTGTAGAGACATAGAGGGGCATTGGGGTCCACTACAGCATCCACCCCCCCCCCCCCGAGGAAAGAAGTGGAGAGATTTGTAGAGACATAGAGGGGCATTGGGGTCCACTACAGCATCCACCCCCCCCCCGAGGAAAGAAGTGGAGAGATTTGTAGAGACATAGAAGGACATTGGGGTCCACTTGAGCAACCACTCCCCTGAGGAAATACATGGAGCTGGGTATCTGCCAAGTGAGTTCCTGCAATGCGAAGTGCGTGCTGCAATGCATCGAATTTCTGCCGGACTCGTTCCGCACCAATATAGCTCCCGTAGTAATCCGCACCAACATGGTGCCGGGGCCCCACCAAGAGAAATTCAATTTACTGATCGTTACACATAGACCCCGCCCCCCCCAACCTGATTCTGGTGAAGAATATCGGGGCCAATCATGATCAATATGTGTGTATCCTCATAATAGTTGATGGAGAACGGAGATTCTATATTTGTAATAATATTTTTGCTGTTTTGGTAATAAATGATCCTAAAAAATAAAATCTTCTGATGTGACGTTTACCTTCATCTACCGCGTGTGGGAGGAGCCCCAAAATATCGCCATTCCAGTTCCACAAACGATCGATCCCCGGAGACCACATCTGTATACACTTCACAGCTCTGCAACAAATGTATAATAATATGGGGGAGGGGACATTAGAGTGTCAGCTCCTCTGTACAGAGACTGATGTGACTGTGGGGGAGGGGACATTAGAGTGTAAGCTCCTCTGTACAGAGACTGATGTGACTGTGGGGGAGGGGACATTAGAATGTAAGCTCCTCTGTACAGAGACTGATGTGACTGTGGGGGAGGGGACATTAGAATGTAAGCTCCTCTGTACAGAGACTGATGTGACTGCGGGGGAGGGGACATTAGAGCGTAAGCTCCTCTGGTACAGAGACTGATGAGACTGTGGGGGAGGGGACATTAGAGTGTAAGCTCCTCTGTACAGAGACTGATGTGACTGTGGGGGAGGGGACATTAGAATGTAAGCTCCTCTGTACAGAGACTGATGTGACTGTGGGGGAGGGGACATTAGAGTGCAAGCTCCTCTGTACAGAGACTGATGTGACTGTGGGGGAGGGGACATTAGAGTGTCAGCTCCTCTGGTACAGAGACTGATGGGACTGTGGGGGAGGGGACATTAGAGCGTAAGCTCCTCTGTACAGAGACTGATGGGACTGTGGGGGAGGGGACATTAGAGGGTAAGCTCCTCTGTACAGAGACTGATGTGACTGTGGGGGAGGGGACATTAGAGTGTAAGCTCCTCTGTACAGAGACTGATGTGACTGCGGGGGAGGGGACATTAGAGTGTCAGCTCCTCTGGTACAGAGACTGATGTGACTGTGGGGGAGGGGACATTAGAGTGTAAGCTCCTCTGTACAGAGACTGATGGGACTGCGGGGGAGGGGACATTAGAGTGTAAGCTCCTCTGGTACAGAGACTGATGTGACTGTGGGGGAGGGGACATTAGAGTGTCAGCTCCTCTGGTACAGAGACTGATGGGACTGTGGGGGAGGGGACATTAGAGTGTAAGCTCCTCTGGTACACAGACTGATGGGACTGTGGGGGAGGGGACATTAGAGTGTAAGCTCCTCTGTACAGAGACTGATGGGACTGTGGGGGAGGGGACATTAGAGCGTAAGCTCCTCTGGTACAGAGACTGATGGGACTGTGGGGGAGGGGACATTAGAGTGCAAGCTCCTCTGTACAGAGACTGATGTGACTGTGGGGGAGGGGACATTAGAGTGTCAGCTCCTCTGGTACAGAGACTGATGAGACTGTGGGGGAGGGGACATTAGAGCGTAAGCTCCTCTGGTACAGAGACTGATGGGACTGTGGGGGGAGGGGACATTAGAGCGTAAGCTCCTCTGTACAGAGACTGATGGGTCTGTGGGGGAGGGGACATTAGAGTGTAAGCTCCTCTGTACAGAGATTGATGGGTCTGTGGGGGAGGGGACATTAGAGCGTCAGCTCCTCTGTACAGAGACTGATGTGACTGTGGGGGAGGGGACATTAGAGTGTAAGCTCCTCTGTACAGAGACTGATGGGACTGCGGGGGAGGAGACATTAGAGTTTCAGCTCCTCTGGCACAGAGACTGATGTGACTGTGGGGGAGGGGACATTAGAGTGTCAGCTCCTCTGTACAGAGACTGATGTGACTGTGGGGGAGGGGACATTAGAGTGTCAGCTCCTCTGGCACAGAGACTGATGGGACTGTGGGGGGAGGGGACATTAGAGTGTCAGCTCCTCTGTACAGAGACTGATGTGACTGTGGGGGGAGGGGACATTAGAGCGTCAGCTCCTCTGTACAGAGACTGATGTGACTGTGGGGGAGGGGACATTAGAGCGTCAGCTCCTCTGTACAGAGACTGATGTGACTGCGGGGGAGGGGACATTAGAGTGTAAGCTCCTCTGTACAGAGACTGATGTGACTGTGGGGGAGGGGACATTAGAGCGTAAGCTCCTCTGGCACAGAGACTGATGGGACTGTGGGGGAGGGGACATTAGAGTGTCAGCTCCTCTGTACAGAGACTGATGTGACTGTGGGGGAGGGGACATTAGAGTGTCAGCTCCTCTGGCACAGAGACTGATGGGACTGTGGGGGGAGGGGACATTAGAGTGTCAGCTCCTCTGTACAGAGACTGATGTGACTGTGGGGGAGGGGACATTAGAGTGTAAGCTCCTCTGTACAGAGACTGATGTGACTGTGGGGGGAGGGGACATTAGAGCGTCAGCTCCTCTGTACAGAGACTGATGTGACTGTGGGGGAGGGGACATTAGAGCGTCAGCTCCTCTGTACAGAGACTGATGTGACTGCGGGGGAGGGGACATTAGAGTGTAAGCTCCTCTGTACAGAGACTGATGTGACTGCGGGGGGAGGGGACATTAGAGTGTAAGCTCCTCTGGCACAGAGACTGATGTGACTGTGGGGGAGGGGACATTAGAGCGTAAGCTCCTCTGGCACAGAGACTGATGGGACTGTGGGGGAGGGGACATTAGAGTGTAAGCTCCTCTGTACAGAGACTGATGTGACTGCGGGGGAGGGGACATTAGAGTGTCAGCTGCTCTGGCACAGAGACTGATGGGACTGTGGGGGAGGGGACATTAGAGCGTAAGCTCCTCTGGCACAGAGACTGATGGGACTGTGGGGGAGGGGACATTAGAGTGTCAGCTCCTCTGTACAGAGACTGATGTGACTGTGGGGGAGGGGACATTAGAGTGTCAGCTCCTCTGTACAGAGACTGATGTGACTGCGGGGGAGGGGACATTAGAGTGTAAGCTCCTCTGTACAGAGACTGATGGGACTGTGGGGGAGGGGACATTAGAGTGTCAGCTCCTCTGTACAGAGACTGATGGGACTGTGGGGGAGGGGACATTAGAGTGTCAGCTCCTCTGGTACAGAGACTGATGGGTCTGTGGGGGAGGGGACATTAGAGTGTAAGCTCCTCTGTACAGAGATTGATGGGTCTGTGGGGGAGGGGACATTAGAGCGTAAGCTCCTCTGTACAGAGACTGATGGGACTGTGGGGGAGGGGACATTAGAGTGTCAGCTCCTCTGGCACAGAGACTGATGGGACTGTGGGGGAGGGGACATTAGAGTGTCAGCTCCTCTGGTACAGAGACTGATGGGACTGTGGGGGAGGGGACATTAGAGTGTCAGCTCCTCTGGCACAGAGACTGATGGGACTGTGGGGGAGGGGACATTAGAGTGTCAGCTCCTCTGTACAGAGACTGATGGGACTGTGGGGGAGGGGGCATTAGAGTGTCAGCTCCTCTGGCACAGAGACTGATGGGACTGTGGGGGAGGGGACATTAGAGTGTCAGCTCCTCTGTACAGAGACTGATGGGTCTGGCTCAGTGTTACTTGCAGTATGTAGTACAGAGGGAGGACACTTCTGTAGACAGCCATGATGGAGGACTTGCTGGCCTTGTACTGAGCTCCATCTATAATGTGTCTTCTGGATAGAATGTACTTTGGTGCTCATCGCTGGTCTTGCAATGTGGATGAACTGTCATGGCCGCCACTTCTGCCTCCACAGAGTTCTCATGGTTGGAAGTTGTTGGCTATCAGTAGTCAGGGGTCATCCTGGTCACTAGAAGAACATCCACTTGTGGGACCTCTCACCTCTCCATGCATCCTGGGAAGCGGAAGCAGATAAGGAACATTTGGGGGAAATCTGCACAGTAAGGTGAATTGTGATGGAAAACAGGAAGCTGGGATGACAGTTGTAGATGGATGACCGGGAAGGAGAAGACAACATCCCTCATATCTGGAGGGGACACGCCACACACAGGCAGGGAAGAGTATGGGATGGTAACTAGAAGAAATGATCAGGAGGGACGGAAGACATGCTGCAAAATCCATCCACCCCGGAGGGCCCAGGGGTAACGCATGGTTCAACCAGACACTGGAGGTCATTCTAGACCCTCAGGGTGGGGGGCTGACTAATAATAGGAATGAAGAGGTTCAGGTACCCCCAGCACCGTGCAGGAGCCACAATCATTACTAAAGTGAATAATGTCAACTCAACACATGAGATCAGCTACAGAATCATGGAACCCGCAGATCATCACCCGTCATTGGCTGTCCTTCACTCCCCTGACATCCAGCTCGGGATGAGTGAACCTGGCTCGGTACAGTGTGAGCGTCGTTCACCAAATCCTGCAGAAACCTCCAGCTTGGCACCAAACCCCACTGGAGTCTACTGGGGGCCAAACCAGATCACTTCTGTGGCAAGCCAGTATTGTGGAAAGAGCATGGGAAGTTCAGTGCTGCCACGGGGGGGGGGGGGGGGACATCAATGCAAGAAAAATCAACAAAAATGTTCTGCGGAGGCGGAGCTATCATTTGGCTTAAATAGCAACATTGATAATACATCAACCTTCTCCCAGGTATCTCCTTCCATTTACCGAGCTTTTCCCATCCCCCGTCCCATCATTCTAATACCACTCCACCCATCATTCTAATACCACTCCTCCCATCATTCTAATACCACTCCACCCATCATTCTAATACTACTCCACCCATCATTCTAATACCACTCCACACAGCATTCTAATACCACTCCACCAATCATTCTAATACCACTCCACCCATCATTCTAATACCACTCCTCCCATCATTCTAATACCACTCCTCCCATCATTCTAATACCACTCCACCCATCATTCTAATACCACTCCACCCAACATACCCCTACTACTCCACCAATCATTCTAATACCACTCCTCCCATCATTGTAATACCACTCCTCCCATCATTGTAATACCACTCCACCCATCATTCTAATACCACTCCTCCCATCATTCTAATACCACTCCTCCCATCATTCTAATACCACTCCTCCCATCATTCTAATACCACTCCACCCATCATTCTAATACCACTCCTCCCATCATTGTAATACCACTCCTCCCATCATTCTAATACCACTCCTCCCGTCATTCTAATACCACTCCACCCATCATTCTAATACCACTCCTCCCATCATTCTAATACCACTCCTCCCATCATTGTAATACCACTCCTCCCATCATTCTAATACCACTCCTCTTACCATTCTAATACCACTCCTCCCATCATTCTAATACCACTCCTCCCATCATTCTAATACCACTCCACCAATCATTCTAATACCACTCCTCCCATCATTCTAATACCACTCCACCCAACATACCCCTACTACTCCACCAATCATTCTAATACCACTCCTCCCATCATTCTAATACCACTCCACCCAACATACCCCTACCACTCCTCCCATCATTCTAATACCACTCCACCCATCATTGTAATACCACTCCTCTTACCATTCTAATACCACTCCACCCATCATTCTAATACCACTCCACCCATCATTCTAATACCACTCCACACAGCATTCTCCTCCCTTCTCTCCTTCTCCTCCTCCCAGCTCCATTTTCACCTCTTCTCCCAACACTCTCCTTCTCAACAGTTGGAAAGTGACAGTTGTAAAATGATAGTTATTTTTGACAGTTGGAAAGTGACAGTTGGAAAATAACACGTGGAAAATGACAGTTATTTTTAACAGTTGGAAAATGACAATTGGAAAATAACAGTTATATTGGACAGTTAGAAAATGACAATTGGAAAATGACAGTTATTTTTGACAGTTGGAAAATGACAGTTGGAACATGACAGTTATTTTTGACAGTTAAAAAAATGATAGCTATTTTTGTCAGTTGGAAAATGATAGTTTATTTTAACAGTTGGAAAATGACAGTTATTTCTGACAGTTGAAAAGTGGCAATTGGAAAATGACAACTGGAAAATGACAGTTATATTTGACAGAAAATGACAATTGGAAAATTAGTTATTTTTTTACAGTTGGAAAATGACAGTTGGAACATGACAGTTATTTTGACAGTTGGAAAATGACAGTTATTTTTGACAGTTGGAAAATGACAGTTGGAAAATGATAGTTATTTTTGACAGTTGGAAAATGAGTTTGTTTTTTTTTACAGTTGGAAAATGACAGTTATTTTTGGCAGTTGGAAAATGAGTTATTTTTGACAGAAAATGACAATTGGAAAATGACAGTTTTTTTTGACAGTTGGAAAATAACAGGTGGGAAATGACAGCTATTTTTGACAGTTGAAAAATGACAATTGGAAAATGACAGTTATATTTGACAGTTAGTAAATGACAATTGGAAAATGACAGTTATATTTGATAGTCAGAAAATGACAGTTGGAAAATGACAGTTGGAACATGACAGTTATTTTGACAGTTGGAAAATGAGTTATTTTTGACAGCAAATGACAATTGGAAAATGACAGTTATTTTTGACAGTTATTATTATTATTAAACAGGATTTATGGCGCCAACAGTTTGCTCAGCACTCTACAATATAACGGGAAAAAATACAGCAACAATACAATTCAATACAAGAGGGATAGGAGGGCCTGATCCTGGGAGCTTACAATCTAGGAGGGAGGGGCTGATCCTGGGAGCTTACAATCTAGGAGGGAGGGCCCTGATCCTGGGAGCTTACAATCTAGGAGGGAGGGGCTGATCCTGGGAGCTTACAATCTAGGAGGGAGGGGCTGATCCTGGGAGCTTACAATCTAGGAGGGAGGGGCTGATCCTGGGAGCTTACAATCTAGGAGGGAGGGGCTGATCCTGGGAGCTTACAATCTAGGAGGGAGGGGCTGATCCTGGGAGCTTACAATCTAGGAGGGAGGGGCTGATCCTGGGAGCTTACAATCTAGGAGGGAGGGGCTAGTGGTACAAAAGGTAATAACTGTGGGGGGTGGACTGGTAGGAGGAGTAGAAGATTCCATTATTAGCTGAGGGTAGGATAGGCTTTCCTGAAGAGATCGGTTTTCATAGATTGCCTAAAAGTGAGCAGAGTAGGCAATAGTCTGATAAATTGGGGTAGGGAGTTCCAGAGGATGGGGGAAGCTCTGGAGAAGTCCTGGAGATGAGCATGGGAGGAGGAGACAAGGGAGCTAGAGAGCAGGAGGTCTTGTGAGGAGCGGAGAGTACGGTTTGGGTGATATTTTGAGACAAGATCGGTGATGTAATTTGGGGCGGAGTTATAAATGGCTTTATATGTTATTGTTAGTGTTTTGAATTTTATCCGTTGGGCAACGGGAAGCCAGTGAAGGGATTGGCAGAGAGGTGTGGAGGACACTGAGTGGAGGCCAGTGGAGGGATTGGCAGAGAGGGATGGAGGACACTGAATGGAGGCCAGTGAAGAGATTGGCAGAGGGGGGTGGAGGACACTGAGTGGAGGCCAGTGGAGGGATTGGCAGAGAGGGGTGGAGGACACTGAGTGGAAGCCAGTGGAGGGATTGGCAGAGAGGGGTGGAGGACACTGAGTGGAGGCCAGTGGAGGGATTGGCAGAGAGGGGTGGAGGACACTGACTGGAGGCCAGTGGAGGGATTGGCAGAGCGGGGTGGAGGACACTGAGTGGGGGCCGGGGGAGGGATTGGCAGAGAGGGGTGGAGGACACTGAATGGAGGTCAGTAGAGGGATTGGCAAAGAGGGATGGCTGATACGGAATGGTTAGTAAGGTGGATGAGTCTGGCAGCAGCATTCATGATAGACTGAAGGGGGGATAGCCTGTGATGAGGTCGGCCAATGAGGAGGGAGGTACAATAGTCAAGGCGAGAGATAAACAGGGAGGAAATAAGTTGCTTAGTGGTTTACATGGTTAGGAACGGGCGTATCTTGAAGATGTTGCGGAGGTTGGAGAAGTTGCGGAGGTTGGAGATGTTGCGGAGGTTGGTGATGGTGCGGAGGTTGGAGAAGTTGCAGAGGTTGGAGATGTTGCGGAGGTTGGAGATGTTGTGGAGGTTGGAGGTGTTGCGGAGGTTGGAGATGTTGCGGAGGTTGGAGATGTAGTGGAGGTTGGAGATGTTGGGGAGGTTGGAGGTGTTGCGGAGGTTGGAGAAGTTGCGGAGGTTGGAGATGTTGCGGAGGTTGGAGATGTTGCGGAGGTTGGAGATGTTGCGGAGGTTGGAGGTGTTGCGGAGGTTGGAGATGTTGGGGAGGTTGGAGGTGTTGCGGAGGTTGGAGGTGTTGCGGAGGTTGGAGAAGTTGCGGAGGTTGGTGATGTTACGGAGGTTGGAGATGTTGCGGAGGTTGGAGATGTTGCGGAGGTTGGAGATGTTGCGGAGGTTGGAGATGTTACGGAAGTGAAGTCTACAAGATTTGGACAGTGATTGGATTTGGGGCTGAAAGGACAGATGGGAGTCCAGGATTACACCTAGTACCCTGCCATGAGGGAAGGGACTGATGATTGTGTTATTGCTCTTGATGGAGAAGTCAGGGGAGCGGGCATGGGCTGGGGGGGAATACTAAGAGCTCAGTTTTGGCAAGATTGAGTTTGAGGAAGTGGAGTGACATCCATGCCGATATGTCACTTAGTAAGCTAGTAATACGAGAGGAGACTGACGGGGGGAGGTGAGGAGGAGACTGAAGGGGTGAGGTGAGGAGGAGACTGAAGGGGTGAGGTGAGGAGGAGACTGAAGGGGTGAGGTGTGGAGGAGACTGAAGGGGTGAGGTGAGGAGGAGACTGAAGGGGTGAGGTGAGGAGCAGACTGAAGGGGTGAGGTGAGGAGGAGACTGAAGGGGTGAGGTGAGGAGGAGACTGAAGGGGTGAGGTGAGGAGTAGAAAGATAGATTTGTGTGTCATCAGCATAGAGATGGTACTTAAAGCCATGGGAGTTCATCAAGTGACCAAGGAAGGAGGTGTAGATGGAGAAGAGAAGGGGTCCAAGGACAGAACCTTGAGGGACCCCTACAGAAAGAGGGAGTGAAGAGGAGGAGGCAGCATTATAGGTAATGCTGAAGGAGCGCTGCGATAGGTAGGAGGAGAACCAGGAGAGAGCAGAATCTCTGAGGCCAAGAGAGTGGAATTTTTTGAGGAGGAGGGGATGGTCAACCATATCAAAAGCCGCAGAGAGGTCAAGTAGTAAGAGTACAGAGTAGTGGCCATTGGTTGGGATGAGTACGGAGTAGTGACCATTGGTTGGGATGAGTACGGAGTAGTGGCCTTTGGTTGGGGTGAGTACGGAGTAGTGGCCATTGGTTGGGGTGAGTACGGAGTAGTGGCCATTGGTTGGGGTGAGTACGGAGTAGTGGCCATTGGTTGGGGTGAGTACGGAGTAGTGGCCATTGGTTGGGATGAGTACGGAGTAGTGGCCTTTGGTTGGGATGAGTACGGAGTAGTGGCCATTGGTTGGGATGAGTACGGAGTAGTGGCCATTGGTTGGGGTGAGTACGGACTAGTGGCCATTGGTTGGGGTGAGTACGGAGTAGTGGCCATTGGTTGGAATGAGTACGGAGTAGTGGCCGTTGGTTGGGATGAGTACGGAGTAGTGGCCGTTGGTTGGGATGAGTACGGAGTAGTGGCCATTGCTTGGGATGAGTACGGAGTAGTGGCCATTGGTTGGGATGAGTACGGAGTAGTGGCCGTTGGTTGGGATGAGTACGGAGTAGTGGCCGTTGGTTGGGATGAGTACGGAGTAGTGACCGTTGGTTGGGATGAGTACGGAGTAGTGACCGTTGGTTGGGAGGAGTACGGAGTAGTGGCCATTGGTTGGGAGGAGTACGGAGTAGTGGCCATTGGTTGGGATGAGTACGGAGTAGTGGCCATTGGTTGGGATGAGTACGGAGTAGTGACCATTGGTTGGGATGAGTACGGAGTAGTGACCATTGGTTGGGAGGAGTACGGAGTAGTGACCATTGGTTGGGATGAGTACGGAGTAGTGGCCGTTGGTTGGGATGAGTACGGAGTAGTGGCCGTTGGTTGGGATGAGTACGGAGTAGTGGCCGTTGGTTGGGATGAGTACGGAGTAGTGACCGTTGGTTGGGATGAGTACGGAGTAGTGGCCATTGGTTGGGATGAGTACGGAGTAGTGGCCATTGGTTGGGATGAGTACGGAGTAGTGGCCATTGGTTGGGAGGAGTACGGAGTAGTGGCCGTTGGTTGGGATGAGTACGGAGTAGTGGCCGTTGGTTGGGGTGAGTATGAGGTAATGGTCATTGGTTGGGATGAGTACGGAGTAGTGGCCATTGGTTGGGATGAGTACGGAGTAGTGGCCGTTGGTTGGGATGAGTACGGAGTAGTGACCATTGGTTGGGATGAGTACGGAGTAGTGGCCATTGGTTGGGATGAGTACGGAGTAGTGGCCATTGGTTGGGAGGAGTAGGGAGTAGTGACCATTGGTTGGGAGGAGTACAGAGTAGTGGCCATTGGTTGGGATGAGTACGGAGTAGTGGCCATTGGTTGGGATTAGTACGGAGTAGTGGCCATTGGTTGGGATGAGTACGGAGTAGTGGCCATTGGTTGGGTTCAGTACGGAGTAGTGGCCATTGTTGGGATGAGTACGGAGTAGTGACCATTGGTTGGGATGAGTACGGAGTAGTGGCCATTGGTTGGGATGAGTACGGAGTAGTGGTCATTGGTTGGGTTTAGTACGGAGTAGTGGCCATTGGTTGGGATGAGTACGGAGTAGTGGCCATTGGTTGGGATTAGTACGGAGTAGTGGCCATTGGTTGGGATGAGTACGGAGTAGTGGCCATTGGTTGGGATGAGTACGGAGTAGTGGCCATTGGTTGGGATGAGTACGGAGTAGTGGCCATTGGTTTTAGCAGTTAGTAGATCATTAGTGCGTTTAGTAGGGCGGTGTCAGTGGAGTGTAGTGAGGGAAAGCCAGACTGTGAAGGGTGAAGAAGGTTGTTGTCGGTGAGGTGGGAGGAGCTCAGGAGATTGTAGACTAAGCGTTCTAGGAGTTTAGAGGTAAGTGGCAGCAGGGAGATGGGTCTTCAGTTGTTCAGGTTGGTGGGGCCCAGGGGGGGCTTGTTAAGTATGGGAGTGATTGGACACAATGCTGTCCCGGGGAACGCCCTGTCTCCCGAAGACGCATGTGATGCACATTCTGATGGCCTTCCTCTCGGGTTCTTGGCCCTCGTGTTGCCCCATTGAATGATATTAATGTACGGCATCCTCAGCTATATGACTATCCTTCTGACTCGTACAAAACCATGTGATTTATTTTATCTGCAGCTACCCATTCTAACATCCCCTCTACTCCATACCCACTCTCCCCCATCCCCGCCACACTCCTCCCTCTCCTCTACCCTTCCCCCCTCTTTTTTTTTTTTTAATCTCATATACCCCCCCTACTACCTCACTCTACATCTCCTCCTCTAACTATTCTCTATTCTGACTTCTCTATATCTCACACCTTTTATACGACTCATTATTCGTATATCCCCAACAAAATATAGCATGTAATCTCTCATACAGGCGTGATGACTTCACGTGGCTCACACACTCCCGAAATGGACACACAAATCATAACGCACACCTCACCATGTGCTCTGCCAGCACTTCACGTTCCCACCACATAAGGGCTCACAAGTAGATAGGTCAGTAATCAATATACCTATAACGACTTATCCAGGGGCGGACTGACAACTCATGGGGCCCCCGGGCAATAGGGGATCATGGGGCTCCTGTGTCCTCACCCACACCCAAAAAAGCCTATGAAAAAGCCAATGAAAGGTACCAGGGGCATCTCATGGGGCCCCCTACTGACCCTGGGCCCTCGGGCAGTGCCCGAGTGCTGGAATGGTCAGTCCACCCCGGACTTATCTATTATATTCTTTGTATCTGCTGCTTCGCTATATTCGTAGGATATAATTGTATATCTCACCTCGATTTGTACGGCAGTCAAACCCGGGGCCCGTCTGTGAATCGCATGCTACATGTGTCTGTGTCCGGACTGTGATCCGTGTTTCCATGTACATTGATGTGCATTATTTTTCCTAATAAAAGTATTTTTGGAAAAAAAAAAGAATACACCTTGAGCCTCTACAGCCACTTCAGTCTTGTGATGGATCCTCACTAGGACACTCAGATACCGGGTGTGCAGATCTTCACAGAGATCACCAGATAAATAACTTGGTGTACACAGAGAGTCATTGTCTGCATGAATTTATTAATATGGGTCATCCACACACAGCACAATCCCCGCCCCCGAGGAGTTCAGCCTCACTCAATCTATTCTCTAATCTATAGAAAGTGCAACCAATGAACTGCCGTTGAACAAGAAGCCCTCTCCTCAGCACTGTGTTGTGATTGGACCATCTGAGATACTCTTCAGGAACTATAGGTCCCAGCATGTCCTGAAGGTGCATTTTAATATTTTGTTCATAGATTCTTCATCACCGTAGTGTGGCAGAGGAAGAGGACTGATGAGGGGAGGAAGAGGACTGATGAGGGGAGGAAGAGGACTGATGAGGGGAGGAAGAGGACTGAGGAGGGGAGGAAGAGGACTGACGAGGGGAGGAAGAGGACTGACGAGGGGAGGAAGAGGACTGACGAGGGGAGGAAGAGGACTGACGAGGGGAGGAAGAGGACTGACGAGGGGATGAAGAGGACTGATGAGGGGATGAGGATGTTTTCCCTTTTCAGGTCATTTTCCTCTCACAGATGTATGGAAAGCTCCTGGAACAATGGTCATCATTCCAAACACCTGGACTTTCCAACTGAGCGCAATCTTCTCCTCCTCCGAGACCATGACCGAACCACTCATCAGGCTGTTCGGACCGCCAGAACCTGCAGGAACCAAGGGAAATAGTGACTGGGCCGAGCCTTTTACTGACCAGAATCAATAGCAGAACTAAAACAGAAAAGATGGCGGAGTCAAAAGAGCTGATTAACCCAAAGAGAACCACCAAGAATAATCCCAAAAGTTAGACAAGACACAACTGACAAACCACGGGAGCAATCACCTAGAGCCAAGTCAAAGGAATCTAATACCTGGTGGGGGATGGGTCAGGGTCTTACTTTGGAGTAGCATCATAAGAAGTACCGTCCACCCATTTCCAGGATCCATCCACATCTGTGAGGCCGATCCATGAGGTCCGAAATTGAGAAAGTTCATGTAGAAAAGTCTTTATAAAGACAAAAAATACATAATGATACATTTACATCTGTCCCAGAGGAGCTTACACTCTAATGCCCCCTCCCCCACAGTCACATCAGTCTCTGTACAGAGGAGCTTACACTCTAATGTCCCCTCCCCCACAGTCACATCAGTCTCTGTGCCAGAGGAGCTTACGCTCTAATGTCCCCTCCCCCACAGTCACATCAGTCTCTGTACAGAGGAGCTTACGCTCTAATGTCCCCTCCCCCACAGTCCCATCAGTCTGTGTACAGAGGAGCTTACACTCTAATGTCCCCTCCCCCACAGTCCCATCAGTCTCTGTACAGAGTTGCCTACACTCTAACGTCCCCTCCCCCACAGTCCCATCAGTCTCTGTACAGAGGAGCTTACACTCTAATGTCCCCTCCCCCACAGTCACATCAGTCTCTGTACAGAGGAGCTTACGCTCTAATGGCCCCTCCCCCACAGACACATCAGTCTCTGTACAGAGGAGCTTACGCTCTAATGTCCCCTCCCCCACAGTCCCATCAGTCTCTGTACAGAGGAGCTTACACTCTAATGTCCCCTCCCCCACAGACACATCAGTCTCTGTACCAGAGGAGCTTACACTCTAATGTCCCCTCCCCCGCAGTCACATCAGTCTCTGTACAGAGGAGCTTACACTCTAATGTCCCCTCCCCCACAGTCCCATCAGTCTCTGTACCAGAGGAACTTACACTCTAATGTCCCCTCCCCCACAGTCCCATCAGTCTCTGTACCAGAGGAGCTTACACTCTAATGTCCCCTCCCCCACAGTCCCCTCAGTCTCTGTACAGAGGAGCTTACGCTCTAATGTTCCCTCCCCCGCAGTCCCATCAGTCTCTGTACAGAGGAGCTTACACTCTAATGTCCCCTCCCCCACAGTCCCATCAGTCTCTGTACCAGAGGAACTTACACTGTAATGTCCCCTCCCCCACAGTCCCATCAGTCTCTGTACCAGAGGAGCTTACACTCTAATGTCCCCTCCCCCACAGACACATCAGTCTCTGTACCAGAGGAACTTACGCTCTAATGTCCCCTCCCCCACAGTCCCATCAGTCTCTGTACAGAGGAGCTTACACTCTAATGTCCCCTCCCCCACAGACACATCAGTCTCTGTACCAGAGGAACTTACGCTCTAATGTCCCCTCCCCCACAGTCCCATCAATCTCTGTACAGAGGAGCTCACACTCTAATGTCCCCTCCCCCACGGTCACATCAGTCTCTGTACCAGAGGAGCTTACACTCTAATGTCCCCTCCCCCGCAGTCCCATCAGTCTCTGTACCAGAGGAGCTTACACTCTAATGTCCCCTCCCCCACGGTCACATCAGTCTCTGTACCAGGGGAGCTTACACTCTAATGTCCCCTCCCCCGCAGTCCCATCAGTTTCTGTACAGAGGAGCTTACACTCTAATGTCCCCTCCCCCGCAGTCACATCAGTCTCTGTACAGAGGAGCTTACACTCTAATGTCCCCTCCCCCACAGTCACACAATATTATTATTACACATTTATATAACTCTGACATATACCGCGGCACTGTACAGAGATCACTGAGCCAGTCACAATATTCTGTAGATTCACACACAGAAAACATCTATCAATATGTCCCCTGGAGATATAGTACACCTTTTTGCTGGCCACAGTTCATGCCTTTGCAGATCAGCACCCACCCCTTTCCTCAGATCTGCGGGAAGCCCCTCCCACCATGGCACACCCACCCCTTTCCTCAGATCTGCGGGAAGCCCCTCCCACCATGGCACACCCACCCCTTTCCTCAGATCTGCGGGAAGCCCCTCCCACCATGGCACACCCAGGGGTCAGTTTTAGGAACAAGAAATAGGCAGATCATAAGGAGCTCCAGGAATTCTCACATTTTCTCCCTGTCCATTAATGACCACCAAATGAGCCTTCTTCATCTCGCAGTCTTTCTTCGCACCCCCCCAGGATTGCACCCTCCGGGAAACATAGTAGCAGTTGAGGCCGTAATGTTTCCACCCCGCCTCACACAATGGATCAGTAGAGTCTGAGGGAAGGAGAGACACAAATGTGGATTATTTGGTAATGAAAGACACACAAACCTCAACCTAGACATTAAAAATGAATCCCAGGAATTCTGAAAGATGAGACAAACAGAAGAAATGAGGATGTCCCCTGCGCTGTACATGGATGTGATCCCTAGAATTATATCTGCTGCCACTCAACTCAGACCAAGAAGTGTGACATAAACATAAATAGTGACAACCTCAATCCTAACCAGAGAAATCCGTGTCACTTGTGACACCATAATAGGGATGAATGACCCATAAACAGGAGAATACGGGGAAATAATTACACAAAATAAAGTCAATATATTATCAGTGATAAAAAATATCATGTGCATAAAAAATGTATTCAATCCTAATTTAGTTAGTTTGCTCAGAAGAAAGCTATGTTACCTGACATCAAGACTGTGTTCTGATCTCTGACGGTGCCATCACCAAGATACTGCTTTACAGCAGTGAAGTAAGGGCCCCTGTCACCTACTGTACCTAGATGGATCTAAGATGATCGACAACTCAGCAACCCATCAACACCCAGTCCACCCAACACTCCCAACAACCCATCAGCAACCTGTCCATCTAACAATCCTCACAACCCATCAGCACCCCATCCATCCAACAACCCATCAGCACCCCATCCATCCAACAACCCATCAGCACCCCATCCATCCAACAACTCATCAGCACCCCATCCATCCAACACTCCCAACAACTCATCAGCACCCCATCCATCCAACACTCCCAACAACCCATCAGCACCCCATCCATCTAACATTCCCAACAACTCATCAGCACCCCATCCATCCAACACTCCCAACAACCAATCAGCACCCCATCCATCCAACACTCCCAACAACCAATCAGCACCCCATCCATCTATCATTCCCAGCAACCCATCATCACCCCATCCATCTAACATTCCCAGCAACCCATCAGCACCCTGCTCACCCAGCACTACCAACAATACATCAGCACCCCATCCACCCAACACTCCCAACAACCCATCAGCAACCTGTCCATCTAACAATCCTCACAACCCATTAGCATCCCATCCATCCAACACTCCCAACAACCCATCAGCACCCCATCCATCCAACAACCCATCAGCACCCCATCCATCCAACAACTCATCAGCACCCCATCCATCCAACACTCCCAACAACTCATCAGCACCCCATCCATCCAACACTCCCAACAACCCATCAGCACCCCATCCATCCAACAACTCATCAGCACCCCATCCATCCAACACTCCCAACAACTCATCAGCACCCCATCCATCCAACACTCCCAACAACCCATCAGCACCCCATCCATCTAACATTCCCAGCAACCCATCAGCACCCCATCCATCTAACATTCCCAGCAACCCATCAGCACCCTGCTCACCCAGCACTACCAACGCATCAGCACCCCATCCATCTAACATTCCCAACAACCCATCAGCACCCCATCCATCCAACACTCCCAACAACCCATCAGCACCCCATCCATCCAACAACTCATCAGCACCCCATCCATCCAACACTCCCAACAACTCATCAGCACCCCATCCATCCAACACTCCCAACAACCCATCAGCACCCCATCCATCCAACAACTCATCAGCACCCCATCCATCTAACATTCCCAACAACTCATCAGCACCCCATCCATCCAACACTCCCAACAACCAATCAGCACCCCATCCATCTATCATTCCCAGCAACCCATCATCACCCCATCCATCTAACATTCCCAGCAACCCATCAGCACCCTGCTCACCCAGCACTACCAACAATACATCAGCACCCCATCCATCCAACACTCCCAACAAACCATTATCACCTGTCTACCTAACATTTCCAGCAACCCATCATCACCCATCCACCTAACATTTCCAGCAACCCATCATCACCCATCCACCTAACATTTCCAGCAACCCATCATCACCCATCCACCTAACATTCCCAGCAACCCATCAGCACCCCATCCATCCAACACTCTCAACAACCCATCCGCACCCCATATACTTAACAGTCCCAGCATCCCATCAGCACCCTGTTCATCCAACACTCCCAACAACCCATCAGCACCCCATCTACCCAACACTCCCAACAACCTATTAACACTCTGTCCATCCAACACTCCCAACAACCAATCAGCACCCCATATGCTTAACATTTCCAGCAACTCATCTGCACCCCATATACTTAACAGTCCCAGCAACCCATCAGCACCCTGTTCATCAAACACTCCCAACAACCCATCAGCACCCCATCTACCCAACACTCCCAACAACCCATTAACACCCTGTTCATCCAACATTCCCAACAACCCATCAGCACCCCATCTACCCAACACTCCCAACTACCTATTAATACTCTGTCCATCCAACACTCCCAATAACCCATCAGCGCCCCATATACTTAACAGTCCCAACAACCCATCAGCACCCCATATACCCAACACTCCCAACAACTTATTAACACTCTGTCCACCCTACACTTCCAATAATCCATCAGCACCCCATATACTTAAAATTCCCAGCAACCCATCAGCACCCTGTTCATCCAACACTCCCAACAACCCATCATCACCTGTCCACCTAACTTTCCCAGCAAACCATCAGCATCCCATCCATCCAGCACTCCCAACAACCCATCATCATCTGTCCACCTAAAATTCCTAGCAACCCATCAGCATCCTCTATCCAACATTCCCAACAACTCATCACCTATCCACCTAACAGTTCCAGCAACCCATCATCACCTGTCCATCGAACAATCCCAGCAACCCATCAGCACCCCATCTACCCAACCCTCTCAACAACCTATTAACACTCTGTCCATCCAACACTCCCAACAACCCATCAGCACCCCATCTACCCAACACTCTCAACAACCTATTAACACCCTGTCCATCCAACACTCCCAACAACCCATCAGCACCCCATCTACCCAACACTCTCAACAACCTATTAACACCCTGTCCATCCAACACTCCCAACAACCCATCAGCACCCCATCTACCCAACACTCTCAACAACCTATTAACACCCTGTCCATCCAACACTCCCAACAACCCATCGGCACCCCATCTACCCAACACTCTCAACAACCTATTAACACTCTGTCCATCCAACACTCCCAACAACTCATCAGCACCCCATCCATCTAACATTCCCAGCAACCCATCAGCACCCCATCCATCTAACATTCCCAGCAACTCATCAGCACCCCATCTACCCAACACTCCCAACAACTTATTAACACTCTGTCCACCCAACACTCCCAACAACCAATCAGCACCCCATATGCCTTACATTTCCAGCAACCCATCTGCACCCCATATACTTAACAGTCCCAGCAACCCATCAGCACCCTGTTCATCCAACACTCCCAACAACCCATCATCATCTGTCCACCTAAAATTCCTAGCAACCCATCAGCATCCTCTATCCAACATTCCCAACAACTCATCACCTATCCACCTAACATTCCCACCAACCCATCATCACCTGTCCATCTAACAATCCCAACAACCCATCAGCACCCCATCTACCCAACACTCTCAACAACCTATTAACACTCTGTCCATCCAACACTCCCAACAACCCATCAGCACCCCATCTACCCAACACTCTCAACAACCTATTAACACTCTGCCCATCCAACACTCCCAATAACCCATCAGCACCTCATATGCTTAACATTCCCAACAACCGATCAGCAGACTGAATATGTGGTGTCACTGGGGAGCTAGAAGGATCGGCTCAGAGAGTTCTGGGAAATGACAGTTTGCTGAGTAAATGTGATTCCTGGAAATAAATAAACTTACTGGTATTTTTCTTGATCTCGTCTCTCAGTCCTGCAATGGCTTCCAGAACCCTTTGGATGTCATTTCCAAGAGAACCTGTAATATAAAAAATGTCTTCTCAGTCTGCTGTGCAGGGTACAAGGTTGGGTCAATGGTTTTGAGATTTTCATAATAATGATCTACCGCCACCCCCAAAATACATATATTGTATATCTCATCCTGGAGTGTGCATTTACCTGTTACATCATCAGATAAAATCCGGTTCACAGAGGCCTCCATCCCCTTTATTTTAGTAATTACTCCGGCTGCTGTGAAGAGAGGAAAACCAAAACATATATACACTGTACATTCATGATTACATAGATCTCTGTACTGTACATACATCCTTTCTATCCTGATCACCTGGAGAGATCACATTCTTCAGTCTATCAGTGAGTCCCAGTAGGAATTACGTTTTATTTGTTCACCTTTTGTAGTTTGTACCCTCCACCCCTCTATCCTGCCCCACCTCACCTCTCATGTCCTTTATGAAGGTTTCAAAGTTTGTCAGTTTCTCCATCATCCTGGAATCTAGAGGAGGAGAACATTCACAAGGTAAGGAGACCAGACACCCATCACATAGTGTCAACCCTTCAGTGGTCCGACTTACCATCTTGGGACAGTTTCTCCACTCTGGAGTCCACTCCTAGACTCAGATTCCTCAGCTTCACCTCCATGTTCTGCTCTATCTGATCCACCCCCTGACCTGTGAGAGACAAAGAACCAGAATTTATCCCAACAGATGAGTGATAAGGAGGATCCCAAAACCACCTCCACCCTGGATTCCCCAATTATCACTCAACTACCCAGAATGCTGATCATGGACAGGAAGGAGATAGCTGAGTGAAAGCTGCTCATGGACTGCAGGAGGGATGAGAGATAGGGAGCAAAGCACATCTGATTGTGGTCTGGGGAGAAATGAAGGGGGTGACCAGCAGCTGACCTGGAGGTGTAGCACTACTCCCTGTGACTGCTGTAGATGTAACAGGTTCTTTCCCAAAACAGTGCAGAGAAATCCAGACACACAGCAACAGTCTATTCACTCCGGCTCAGTCAACAGTCTAGGGGATGTCTTTTAGTATTTATTGCTAAAGAACTGTGTGACGGGAGTGACTTTGGGTGGGGGGCCCATGGAACACGGCTCACTTTGGAGGGGTGGGGAGACCCCTGTCTCAGCTCCCCATATCCCTCCTATGTGTAAGTCACCCTGTGCCTGTTAGGGGTGAAGAGTGAAATGTCCTGATATTGTGTAGACATGTATAGGGGGGGTTGTTTATTGTTTACTGCCATGTGGTTACATCCCATTGTTCTATTGTGTGTCTTGCTTGGGAGAAAACTATTATGGGATGTATGTGTTTGTGTATTGGCTTGGTGGGGGGTGTCTGCTAATGTGTCTCTGGTTGCTAGATTTGGTTTGCCCCGCCCTGTGTCCATATGCAGGGAGGTGGATTGTTCCCTTGAATGTTTTATATCTTGTGTCTGTGTTAAAATAAATAAGTTTATTTCCTGGCTTTGTTCAAGGGTGGTGTCCTTGGATCTGTGCTCAGGCAGGGAAGCGGGAGTCTAACGGAAATAACCTGGTGCAGTCGGGGTCCGGTTCTGTTACAAACTGGTAACAGGAGGAGTACCATGGGGAATGGGATTCTCCAAAATGCTTGAGCACAGTTCTGCAGTGGACTGGTCTCTCCCAAAGCAGCAGTAACTCAGGCCTTCACTCACAGATGGGACCATAAGGTCAATCAGTAGCATGAATAAGCAGACTGGAACAGTCCAAGTCCTTCTGGCTAGAGAGATAGTTTGTAGCACAGGTAGTGGCAGACTGGAATAGTCTGTGTATTCACAGCTGAGGACCATGAACAAAACTGCATAAAAGAGTAGAGGTTCTACTCACAAAATCTATGGAAAGGATAAATCCATAGGTCCAGCCCCACCCCCCAGCTCCATTCCCTCACAGGGAACAGGTTCCAGCCTATTTAACACCTCTCTGACCACCTACTGGGCACATATCAATTATAGGGATTGGTCAAAGCACAGTAAATACTCAGACTGGGCATTTAAATTTCCCACCTTAAGCTATGAAAGGTTCTACATGGAGGGGAACAATCAAATCCACAGCATGGAACCATAAAATGACCCAGTCAATCAATCTCAGCTTCTGTGAGTACAGAGCAAGCCAACAACTAAATTTGCCTGGCATCCATTACAAGGAGGGAGATACAAAACATTGGATGAGAAAGTAATACTGATGCTTTCTAGAAAAAGGCAGAGGAGGGCAGAGGGGGGAAGGGGTAGCTTCTGGAGATTGTAGTGTGAATGGAAGGTGGAGTGGATGGTAGTGTTGTGTGGAGAATGAATAAGGAGCTTCCAGAGAATGTAGTGTGGATGGTGAAGGGGGCTCTTCTCGAGAATGTAGTGTAGACAGTGGGGGGAGATCTTCCAGAGAATGTAGTGTGGACAGTGGGGGGAGATCTTCCAGAGAATGTAGTGTGGACAGTGGGGGGAGATCTTCCAGAGAATGTAATGTGGACAGTGGGGGGAGATCTTCCAGAGAATATAGTGTGGATAGTGGGGGGAGATCTTCCAGAGAATGTAGTGTGGACAGTGGGGGGAGATCTTCCAGAGAATGTAGTGTGGACAGTGGGGGGAGATCTTCCAGAGAATGTAGTGTGGACAGTGGGGGGAGATCTTCCAGAGAATGTAGTGTGGACAGTGGGGGGAGATCTTCCAGAGAATGTAGTGTGGACAGTGGGGGAGATCTTCCAGAGAATGTAGTGTGGACAGTGGGGGAGATCTTCCAGAGAATGTAGTGTGGACAGTGGGGGATATCTTCCAGAGAATGTAGTGTGGACAGTGGGGGGAGATCTTCCAGAGAATGTAGTGTGGACAGTGGGGGGAGATCTTCCAGAGAATGTAGTGTGGATGGTAGGGGGAGGTCTTCCAGAGAATGTAGTGTGGACAGTGGGGGGGAGATCTTCCAGAGTATATAGTGCGGACAGTGGGGGGAGATCTTCCATAGAATGTAGTGTGGACAGTGAGGGGAGATATTCCAGAGAATGTAGTGTGGATGGTGGGGGGAGATCTTCCAGAGAATGTAGTGTGGACAGTGGGGGGAGATCTTCCAGAGAATGTAGTGTGGACAGTGGGGGGAGATCTTCCAGAGAATGTAGTGTGGACAGTGGGGGAGATCTTCCAGAGAATGTAGTGTGGACAGTGGGGGAGATCTTCCAGAGAATGTAGTGTGGACAGTGGGGGATATCTTCCAGAGAATGTAGTGTGGACAGTGGGGGGAGATCTTCCAGAGAATGTAGTGTGGACAGTGGGGGGAGATCTTCCAGAGAATGTAGTGTGGATGGTAGGGGGAGGTCTTCCAGAGAATGTAGTGTGGACAGTGGGGGGGAGATCTTCCAGAGTATATAGTGCGGACAGTGGGGGGAGATCTTCCATAGAATGTAGTGTGGACAGTGAGGGGAGATATTCCAGAGAATGTAGTGTGGATGGTGGGGGGATATCTTCCAGAGAATGTAGTGTGGACAGTGGGGGGAGATCTTCCAGAGAATGTAGTGTGGACAGTGGGGGGAGGTCTTCCAGAGAATGTAGTGTGGACAATGGGGGGAGATCTTCCAGAGAATGTAGTGTGGACAGTGGGGGGAGGTCTTCCAGAGAATGTAGTGTGGACAGTGGGGGGAGGTCTTCCAGAGAATATAGTGTGGACAGTGGGGGGAGATCTTCCAGAGAATGTAGTGTGGATGGTGGGGGGAGGTCTTCCAGAGAATGTGGTGTGGATGATGGAGGGCAGAGGTTCCAGAGAATGAAGGTACATTAAGGGTGAACTCACGTGTGATGGTGACAATGAGGATGATGATGATGAAGAGGAGGAGAGTGCAAAGTGCCGACAGAAAGCAAATCAGGCCGGAGGATGGTTGGGGGATCCATCTGTTCATGATGAGTCCTGAAATAAAGACTTGCACTGAATCCCTTCCTGGGAGCAAAAGGATTACATTACTCTAAACTGGGTGTCACTCTCAGTATCAGTCCCCATTCTGTATGTATGGACTCTGCACAGTCCCACTTCTCCTGTCCTGGATGCCGGGTGTCATTCTCGATATCTGTCCTTATTCTGTATGTATGGACTCTGCACAGTCCCACTTCTCCTGTCCCGGATGCCGGATGTCATCTCGGTATCTGTCCCTATTCTGTATGTATGGACTCTGCACAGTCCCACTTCTCCTGTCCCGGATGCCGGGTGTCATTCTCGGTATCTGTCCCTATTCTGTATGTATGGACTCTGCACAGTCCCACTTCTCCTGTCCTGGATGCCGGGTGTCATCTCGGTATCTGTCCCTATTCTGTATGTATGGACTCTGCACAGTCCCACTTCTCCTGTCCCGGATGCCGGGTGTCATCTCGGTATCTGTCCCTATTCTGTATGTATGGACTCTGCACAGTCCCACTTCTCCTGTCCTGGATGCCGGGTGTCATCTCGGTATCTGTCCCTATTCTGTATGTATGGACTCTGCACAGTCCCACTTCTCCTGTCCCGGATGCCGGGTGTCATTCTCGGTATCTGTCCCTATTCTGTATGTATGGACTCTGCACAGTCCCACTTCCCCTGTCCTGGATGCCGGGTGTCATTCTCGGTATCTGTCCTTATTCTGTATGTATGGACTCTGCACAGTCCCACTTCTCCTGTCCCGGATGCCGGGTGTCATTCTCGGTATCTGTCCCTATTCTGTATGTATGGACTCTGCACAGTCCCACTTCCCCTGTCCTGGATGCCGGGTGTCATTCTCGGTATCTGTGGTATTACACCTTTGCCCTGTACAGTGATCCGTACCTCGGTAAGCTGAATGGTTTCCTGAGGGACTCTTGTTGGGTGTTGGGTCTTCCTGAAGTGGCTCAATGTCCTTATACCGCACTGACATGTCCTGTAGAAGACCCCATTATAGACAGACAGATCCATAGATTACAGGACAGATGTATCATTACTCTCTCTCACCTTATAGTATCTGTGTTGTCCTCTAAGTTTTGTCCTCTCAGTGTTGTAGTCTCGGTGTTGTAGTCTCGGTGTTGTAGTCTCAGTGTTGTAGTCTCGGTGTTGTAGTCTCGGTGTTGTAGTCTCAGTGTTGTAGTCTCAGTGTTGTAGTCTCAGTGTTGTAGTCTGTGTTATAGTGTCAGTGTTGTAGTCTCGGTGTTGTAGTCTCGGTGTTGTGGTCTCGGTGTTGTGGTCTCGGTGTTGTGGTCTCGGTGTTGTAGTCTCGGTGTTGTAGTCTCGGTGTTGTAGTCTCGGTGTTGTGGTCTCGGTGTTGTGGTCTCGGTGTTGTGGTCTCGGTGTTGTAGTCTCGGTGTTGTAGACTAGTTGTTATAGTCTCGGTGTTGTAGTCTCGGTGTTGTAGTCTCGGTGTTGTAGTCTCGGTGTTGTAGTCTCGGTGTTGTAGTCTCGGTGTTGTAATCTCAGTGTTGCAGTCTCAGTGTTGTAGTCTCAGTGTTGTAGTCTCGGTGTTGTAGACTAGTTGTTATAGTCTCGGTGTTGTAGTCTCGGTGTTGTAGTCTCGGTGTTGTAGTCTCGGTGTTGCAGTCTCAGTGTTATAGTCTCAGTGTTATAGTCTCGGTGTTATAGTCTCGGTGTTGTAGTCTCGGTGTTGTAGTCTCGGTGTTGTAGTCTCGGTGTTGTAGTCCCGGTGTTGTAGTCTCGGTGTTGTAGTCCCGGTGTTATAGTCTCAGTGTTGTAGTCTCGGTGTTGTAGTCTCGGTGTTGTAGTCTCGGTGTTGTAGTCTCGGTGTTGTAGCCTCGGTGTTGTAGCCTCGGTGTTGTAGTCTCAGTGTTGTAGTCTCGGTGTTGTAGTCTCGGTGTTGTAGTCTCGGTGTTGTAGTCTCAGTGTTGTAGTCTCGGTGTTGTAGTCTCAGTGTTGTAGTCTCAGTGTTGTAGTCTCAGTGTTGTCCTCTCTTTGTCTCTCGGTGGTTTGGAGCTCTCAAATTAAAAGTTCCTTCTTTTATATCCTTTTTTCCTACATACATCCTATCAGCCCCTGACGTCATCACGTCCCAGTCAGCTCTGTATTTCATCGCTCTGGAGGAAGTAGAAGTTCTACAATAATTCCTCAGAACTTTTCAGAGTTCACATTATACCTCACAACAGGATGAAGAAGAATTATAATCTTTCTCCAGAATGAATATTGGGCAATCCCTGGCCTATCTGGGCACATTTGCTGCACTCGGTAGAAGACGTGGATTTGAAGTAGATGAAGCACTTGGGGGTACAAATGTGGATTTTAGGCTGAAATTCCAGCTTCCTTTATGAGGGCGAGCAAAGACAGCCAGCCATTTGGAGGAATAAATAGGGAATCATTCACAGCAGTCAACAACCAGCCAATGGATCATCCACCACTTTATGACGATGCCAGTTTTGTTTAATAATAACGAATATTTTTGAAATCAAAAGGTAAATCTTGCAGACATTTATTCAGTAATTGAACTTTAGTTTAAAACAAGCCACAAAATAAAATCCAGAAATAAATTCCATCTCCCATACTACACTCCCTGGACACCATCCTGGTCATAGGGGCCACACTCTTCTCCAGAATGAAGGACTCCTTCTTATGATGATGAATATGAGATCAATAGAAGAGGAAATTGTTCTGATCTTTACATTGAATACACAGGATTAGAAGTCAAGGAAATCAATTTAGGTCATGAGATACATTCCAAAGGAGGCGGAGACTGAATACATTTTCTGTAAATGGACCAATAGGAGATATATTTTCAGTCTGGGACTAAACTAAAGACTTTGGGCATGAGTTAACTCCTTTCCAAAGAAAGATGATGGACAGAGAGTAGGGGAAGTCTGAGGAAGGTCTCACTTCTGCCTACCTGTGTCCCCGGATAGATATCATAAGATATAGGATGAGACATAGAGGGATATATGGGGCATGCACTGTGAGATTTGGAGGTCCAGATCACTAGACATGACAGGCAGTCCTCACTTACCACACTGACTCCAGGGCTGGTATGACTCTTTGGCCATTCTACACTTCCCTGTGTGAGGATGGTGGTGGGAAACTGGACCCTTCCACCCTCCTATTTGCCCCTGCTCTGTCCCCTCACTTCACATGCTGGTCCTTAGTTCCTTTCAGGGCTCAACAGCCAGGTTAACACAAATAATACTTGTTCTCGCATTCCCCAGGCTTTGACAATGAGTGACTTCTCCTGCATGGACATTCACATGGAGGCCAAGTCTTAGGAATAACTTGCTTTACTAAATAGATGGAATAGCAGCATACCAGTTCCCGTTGTAGCCCATCTTGTACATTCTCCAGACAATGGTAGAGGTGATATTTAATTACTCCAAGCTAAGAGATGCTCATATCTCAAACTTCGGGCAGAAAAGATTAGCCCACACTCTCTTCCCATCTATGTCCTCTATTGATTTCCTTCTCCCCTTAGGGGAGATCCAGGAAGGTACCAAGTCCTCCTAGGTTTTCTCCTCTTTGTGATCAGTTTGGCTACAGATGGGCTTTACCTTCTCCTAGAAGTCCAACAGGGAATCCCAGGGAGCCCTGCTTTCCCCTCCAAAAAGGAAGAACAGGAGCACAGCAGTCTAGACCTCTTCTCCAGCTCTACGACAACATTCCCTACTCTGGTCTCCCACCACCTTCTGCTAATAAATGGGTTCCCAGAATCCTCCTCTTAGGAGGAACAACCCTTCAAAGGGACCTACTCTAATCTCTACCTGGCTACAGGCTAATCTTCAGCAGTCAAAGCTGCCTCTCTTCTTGCCCACCTTAACGGCACCACAACTCCAATACAGGTGACACATATTTACCATCATGGACCCATCCCTGGTATCCTGTACAACATGCGGGGGGTGTTCAATGACAGGCGCAGAGTAGTCCAGCAGTGTACCCATGCCAACTATTTCAGGTTGCGTGCCCCCAGGGCTTCTTTAGGCTACACCAGGCATTGAATTTACTCTTATCACATACCGCCCATTTTACTATGTACATTTCAGTCCCAAACATGTGGTGATCCTATAATGCAACTTCCACAATATATTTCAAGATTTTTTTTTTATACATCGAAGATTCTCATAAATGGGAGACAAATTGCGCCTTTTATTTGGATACACCTAATACAGTAGGTGTAGCCAGGTGCTTAGCTAGAGAATGAGAGCGACTTACGGTACTGTGCTTCCAATATACACTACCTCGCCTCCATCCACCAAGAGAAGCTGATGAGCAGAAGGATCTCAAGAGACTTAATGGTTGGCAGCATTGAATCACAGGAGTTGAAGTTTGGAAAATAAACTTTACTATGGCAGTCTATGGACCTCTGGACTACAATTCCCAATGCTAGCTGGGTATAAAGGGAAAGAGAGTTGTATTTTCTCAGGTTGAATACCAAGGAACTCCTTTGCTGCAAGGAGATCGCTTCTCCTGTGTGCACATCAACCTGCCACAAGGCTGCAGCTATGTACTGAGGTCTGGAGTCACTCCAAGCAGATCCAGAAGTGAGCAAACATCAGAACAGTGAGACCCCTGTTTCTTTATCTCTGGGACTAGTGAGAGGACCCTCTTGCCATTAATCTGTTGCTGCTTGCAGAGACTGAGCACATAGGGACTTACCATCTAATTAGTAGCATCATTTATTGCATGCAGACTTTACTAGATCTGTACTCATGTGCACCACCCTAAAGACTGGGCCCCACTGCTAGCTGGCTGAAGAACTAGGACTAAAGACTGCTCACTCAGCTGCTTCACAAGAACTTTACCTATTGTCCATAGTAAAAGGTGCATCTATAGAGAGTCTTACATTTCATCACAGCCATTTATATAGGGTGCACTGTAAAGTGGATATAGCCTACTGTTTACAGAGGAGTTATCACAGTATTTATTATCATTGCTGTTACTGTTTCTAATGTCATTACTGATTTTGTGTATTACCAAGTTTACTCTAATTTAGCTGCAGAGAACTCCACTCTATGCTGCTCTAGCCTAGCGAGCTGTGATTCACCTAATCCTTTACTTTACTCATTTATGTGCATACTGCTACTTACTGCAACCCGTGGCAACATATTGGCTTCATTTACCACTAGCCAGCCTGATGTTTGCTTGTTGATACTGGACCTTAGTTGTGTGCAGGGTATCTATAATTTTGCTCCCAGTCGCAGGGAAGTATCATTTAGCTTAACCTGGTGTGTCGGTGAAGCTGAGGTTGTTCTCAGAGTCGAGGCAGAAGAACAGAGAACCCAATCTACCAAGCGGCTTCTGTAGGGCCAGTGCTACATGGGGATATTAAGGGTTAAAACTGGATCACAGTGTAGAAGTACAGATGCATGCCTGGCCTCCATCCCTTGATAAAGTCCTTGATGGTTAAAGGTGTTGAGGATGTGGCCAGGGGAATAACCCCCCCCCCAGTATATTCCCCCTACTCCCACCCTGGCCTCCTGATATGTTTCCTATGCTCTTATATCCCATTTGAAGGCCTGGGGTCTGTATGGCGGGATTGAGAAATGACATCAGTCCATCCAGTCCAACCTATGTGTGTCTTTGTGTGTGTGATATTTATTCTCTATCAGTTCCCCCTGTTCTATCATAGCCCTGTATATTCCTCTTTCTGAGTTGAAGTTGTCAACACTCTCAGCTAATACCACTTCCTTGGGGGTGGGAGTCCCACATTTTACTGCTGACAGTAAAGAGCCCTTTCCTCAATCTAAGGTTAAAACTTCTTTCTTCTAACCTCAAATCATTGGTGTGATTCTCTTCAAGGACCTCGGAGTAAACAGTTTATTACATTTACAGAAGTCACCTTTCATGTATTTGTACATTGTAATCACTTGCCCTCTTAATGTCTCTTCTCCATAGCTGAGCTCCCCATTCCCTACAGCTGAGCTCCTCTATCCAACATAGCTCAGCTCCTCCATACCCCATAGCTGAGCTCCTCCATCCCCCATAGCTTAGGTCCTCCTTCCCCCATAGCTGAGCTCCCCCATACCCTACAGCTGAGCTTCTCTATCCTAATTTGCTGAGGTCCTCCTTCCCTCATAGCTGAGCTTCTCCATCCTCCATCCCTGATAGCTAAAGTGTTCCATCCTCATAGCAGATCTTATCCATCCCCATAGCAGAAGACCTCCATCCCCATAGCTAAGTTCCTCCACCTCCACACCTAAACTTCTCCATCCCCCCATAGCCAAGCATCTTCATCCCTCCATAGCCAAGTTCCTACATCCCCCCCATAGCCTAGTTCCTCCACCCCGCCATAGCTGAGTTCCTTCACCCCTCTCATAGCCGAGTTCCTTCACCCCTCCCATAGCCGAGTTCCTTCACCCCTCCCATAGCCGAGTTCCTCATCCCCCCATAGCCGAGTTCCTCCACCCACCATAGCAGAGTTCCTCCACCCACCATAGCAGAGTTCCTCCACCCACCATAGCGGAGTTCCTCCACCAACCATACCTAAACTGCTCCATTCCCCCTAGCCGAGCTTCTCCATCCTCATAGCTAAGGTCCTCTGTCCCCAATAGCTGAGCATCTCCACCCCCATAGCTGAAGTTCTCCATCCCCCATAGCTTAGCTTCTCATCCCCCATAGCTGAGTTCCTCCATTCCCATATGTGGGCTCTTCAGTCTCCCAATACTGAGGTCCTCCTTCTCCTAAAGCTGAGCTGCTCCATCACCCATATCTGAGGTCCTTCATTCTCCGTATCTGAGGTCCTTCATTCTCCATAGCTGAGGTCCTCCATCCCCAACAGCTGAGGCTCTCCATCCCCAACAGCTGAGGCTCTCCATCCCCAATAGCTGAGGCTCTCCATCCCCAATAGGTGAGGCTCTCCATCCCTCCATATCATACAATACAGAATGTCATTGCTCTATTAATGTGTTACATACGAAATTGGAACTATTGCCATTTTATTCTCCAGGGTCTCTGCTTTCAGAAAATATATACTCTTTGGTGGTTTTTGACTCATTTTCAGTCTTAAAATTATTTTTTTAACATGTGCCCAAAAATCCAAAAACGGCTCTGCAAAGCTTCACCATATTGTACTGTATTTATTGCACGTAACAGTTTTTTTCTCTCTTGGGTAAGTGGAAAGGTTCCTTTTCACATGAGGTAAGGCCTTAATAAATTGTATGTAAATATATATATATATATATATATATATATATATATATACAGTATATACATACACACACACAGTATAGATACTGTATATATACAGGATATGTGGCTCTTCACAGAGACTGCCAGGTTAGTAATCCATTATCTACATGAATTTATTAATACTGATTTTATACACAGAACACATTTTCATACTAATAATGGAGGAAAGGTAAACTAAGAAAAATCCCCGCCCCCGAGGAGCTCATATCCACTCTCTGATATCTAGAAGGTGAAACTGATTTACTTCTGCTGAACATCACATATGACAAGAATCCCTCTCCACATTACTGTATTGTGATTGGACATGCTTGAGGAGCTCTTCAGGATCTATAGGTCCCATTGTGTCCTGCAGGATCATTTTGATATTTTATTAGGAAGTTCTAATAACTGTAGTGAAGCCGAGAAGAAGTGATTAGGGGATGAAAATATCAGGGGTTCTCCTGTTCCGCAGGTCAGGGCATTTTCTTCTCACAGATGTACGGTAAGCCCTGGGAACAAGGAGCATCGTACCAGCCACCTGGGCTTTTCAGGTGAGCGCAATCTTCTCCTCCTCTGAGACCATGACCGAACCAATCATCAGGCTGATAGAGGGTGCCAGAACCTACAGGAATCAAGGAAAATAGTGACTGGGCCAGAACCGATGACAAGATCAACATAGAGAATAAGTCCTAAAGGGCTTATTAGCTTAAAGGGCACTACCAAAACCGACACCCCAAAAGTTAGACAAGCATAGGTAGCAAACAACAAGAGCATTCTGTTTACTGAACCTCTCCAAAACCGAGCTCCTAGTCTTCCCCCCAGCCCGGACACCACCCCCCATTGACTTCTCCATCATGTCCAACAACGCCACCATCAAACCCGCCCTGCAGGCCAGAGTACTTGGTGTCATTCTGGACTCCAATCTATCCTTCCAGCCCCAAGTCCAATCTTTAACAAACTCGTGCAGACTCCACCTCCGCAACATGCAGACTCCGCCTCCGCAACATGCAGACTCCGCCTCCGCAACATGCAGACTCCGCCTCCGCAACATGCAGACTCCACCTCCGCAACATGCAGACTCCACCTCCGCAACATCACCAAAATCCGCACGTTCCTAACCCCAGAAACCACTAAACAGCTCATCCACTCCCTCATCATATCACGACTCGACTACTGCAACTCCCTCCTCACTGGCCTGCCTCGCCGCTGGCTATCCCCGCTTCAGTCCATCCTGAATACGGCTGCCAGACTAATTCACCTTTCCAACCGCTCCGTTTCCGCCACCCACCTCTGCCAATCCCTCCACTGGCCTCCACTCAGTGTCCTCCACCCCCCTCTGCCAATCCATCCACTGGCCTCCACTCAGTGTCCTCCACCCCCCTCTGCCAATCCCTCCACTGGCCTCCACTCAGTGTCCTCCACCCCCCTCTGCCAATCCCTCCACTGGCCTCCACTCAGTGTCCTCCACCCCTCTCTGCCAATCCCTCCACTGGCCTCTACCCAGTGTCCTCCACCCCCCTCTGCCAATCCCTCCACTGGCCTCCACCCCCATCTGCCAATCCCTCCACTGGCCTCAATTCAGTGTCCTCCACCCTCCTCTGCCAATCCCTCCACCGGCCTCCACTCAGTATCCGCCACCCCCCTCTGCCAATCCCTCCACTGGCTTCCGATTGCGCAACGGATCAAATTCAAAATCCTAACACTGATGTACAAAGCTGTCCACCATACTGCCCCGAACTACATCACTGACCTAATATCCAAGTACCGCCCAACACGCACACTCCGCTCCTCACAAGACCTTCTTCTCTCTAGTTCTCTGGTCTCCTCCTCCCATGCCCACCTCCAGGAGTTCTCCAGGGTGTCACCTATCCTCTGGAACTCCCTGCCCCAACCCATCAGATTATCACCTACTCTCCTCTCCTTTAGGCGCACCCTGAAAACCCATCTCTTCAGGGAAGCCTACCCCACCCCCTGCTAACTTGCCGACCTCCTCCACTCTTCCTACCACTCCATCCCCCACAGCTATCTCCTCCTGTGCCACCATCCCCTCCCTCCTAGATTGTAAGCTCGAAAGATCAGGGCCCTCGATCCCCTCGTGTATTGCATTGTATTGTTATTGTTCTGTCACATGTTCTGTCCCCCTTTGTAATGTACAGCGCTGAGCGAACTATCGGCGCTTTATAAATACTGTATAATAATAATAATAGAGCAAAGTCAGACGGAATCTAATAAAAAACATCTGCGATCTTACTGTCGATCGATACGGAAAAGGCATTCAATAGGAACAATTGGGGGTTTATGTTTAATACGTTAGAAAGGTTGGGGATGGGACCTAAAATGTTGAATTGGATAAAAGGATTATATAGCAACCCATCAGCGGCGGTAAAGTTAAATGGAACCTTCTCTCAATTTTTTTAAATGAATAATGGAACCAGGCAGGGATGCCCCCTCTCCCCCATGCTTTTTGTGTTGTCATTAGAACCATTATTGGAGAGGGTTAGGAAAAGCAGTGATATAAGGGGGATAAAAATGGGAGACAGGGAACACAAAGTCACTGCTTATGCAGATCACATGTTGTTCTATGTGGCTAACCCTAGGATAACATTTAAATAAGAAATGTTCAAATAAATAGTCCACACTTTGAAATATGTGACACAAAAAAAAACGTGCACAAAAAATGTATAAATGTGACAATACCACCACCAGAAAATGCTGAATAAACTCACCAGAGCTATAAAAGTAAAACATGTATTGCTCTGGGAGCGGTAGTAGTAATAGAGTCATTCATAGATGTATCTTCAGAGAATGATGTTCTGCAGAACCCAGATCCACATACACCAATTTCAGATGGAGCAAATGCTTTCAAATCAAATATCATCAAGGAAATCCACTTCTCCAAAAAAGCCCCCTTAATCGTATCCAAAAAGGGAAATGCCAGACACTCGAAAGAAACAGAAGAACTTCATGGTGCAGTATTATTAAAAAACAGCTTCCTTTATTAGGTACTCATTGCACTTAACTCAAAAGGTGTCCCAGCCGACACCGGCGTCAACAGCATACAGCAATCACAGAGAACGGACCCAGCTACTCAGCACATGCGCAGTAGCTTGTGGGAAAACGTAATGACGTCACATCGATCAAGCTCCGCCCTACGCGTTTCATCATCGACGTCCTCACGGAGCGGAGTGGATGTGAGACGTCGCAACTTCATTAAATATGCACTGCACAGGGAACGATCAGCTGGCATCAATGGGGAATCAAGTAGACAAGCCGCCCCAATGATGACAGATGTCCGCAAATGATACACAAATATATATAATCTATTAAACATCAAAAAAGTAAAGAAAAGAAAAAATATATATAAGGGAAAAAATGTATAATTAAATATCCAAATAAATATAAATATATAATTAAAGGGCCAAACACCCTCTAAAACCATATCTCAAAATCTCATCAGAATAATTTAAAGGGCCAGTATACATTAAAATAAAGGGGAACTCTAATAATACGACAAAAATATATAAAATTAAAATTGAAATTAAATCACAAAGATGTCACAATTAACAATCAAATATACAAAATTAAAAATTTGTGAGAAAACAATTTAAATCGATATCAACATTTAACCCATAAGGCTGCAAAGAATTTAACTCATAAATCCAAAACGTCTCTTTTTTGGATATTTCATTACCCAAATCCGAGCCCCTCCAATGGGGTGTCACCATCTCAATCCCATAAAAGGTAAGTAGGCTCGGATCACAATTATGTACTAATTTAAAGTGTTTTGATACACTATGTTTATCGAATCCTTTTTTTATATTTCTTATATGTTCACCTATTCTTGTTTTTAAACATCTTCCAGTTCTCCCAATATATCTAAAATGACACGGACACTCCAAAGCATAAATCACATGTGTTGAATTACATGTAATCAAAGAGTTAATATTATATTCTTTCTTAGAGAATGAAGAACAAAATGACTTCCTTTTTTTATTATTAATATCCTTTACAGTCTTACATACTTTACACTTCCTACACGGAAAAAATCCCTTTAGATTTGGAAACAGGTCGATCTTTTTCGGGGGTTCGATAACATTATGGGCCAATCTCGTCCTTAAAGACCTATTTTTTCTGTAAATAAATTTCGGTGTCTTAGGTAAAAGTTTATTCAATATATCATCTTTTAATAAAATAGTCCAATATTTTTTAAAAATTCGTTCAATGTTCTTCTATTGCATATTATAGTTAGTGATAAAAGGTACATTATTTTCAAATCCCAAATAAGTCTTTCTATTTCTAAGAAGCATCTCCCTATCTCTATTATTTATCGAATTTCTTTCCTTGACCAATTTGCTTGAGGTGATTGTAGCCGTATTAGTGCATTTGCGACAGAAACAATTGAGTACTGTCCGTGATACTTTTTTTATTTGCACTAACATGCAATTTTGAGGACAAGCTTTCGGGGTATGTCCCCAAACAGTACTGCTTAGACCTTGAAGAAGGGGACATACCCCGAAAGCTTGTCCTCAAAATTGCATGTTAGTGCAAATAAAAAAAGTATCACGGACAGTACTCAATTGTTTTCCTTGACCAAAAATCTCCTCTCATACCCTTTCTCTATAAATCTCTCAATTAACAACTCAGTTTGATCAAGAAAATCTTTATTATCGCTACAATTTCTCTTTATTCTGGTAAATTGACCACTTAGTGTACTATATAGCCAATTAGGATGATGTCCACTAGATGTAGGGATGTAGCTATTTTTATCCACTTCTTTGAAATAAGTTTTAGTAAAAATTTGACCATTATCTTTATATAGGATCAGATCCAAGAAGTTTATTTGCTGAAAGTCACTAGTAACAGTGAATCTCAATCCATATCTGTTCATATTAATATATTCCATAAAAGAATCAAGCTTCTCCTTGGATCCGTCCCATAACATTATAATGTCATCTATATACCTCTTGTATAGCGCCATCTCTGGCCATTTATTGAAAATACTTTCTTCCTCCCATTTATCCATTACTAAATTTGCCACACTGGGAGCATACTTAGCTCCCATGGCAACACCCTTACATTGCTGAATAAAGGTATTATTATACCAGAAGAAATTATTGTTCATCGCCAACTCTAGTAATTCAACAACAAATTTCCTCTGTGTTCTTTTTAGAAGTGATTTATGTTTAAGGGCTCATTTGACCGCATCAGTTCCATCAGTCTGATTAATGTTAGTATATAATGATTCTACGTCTATAGTCACCAACATACAATTATCAACATTATGTAATTCTTTAAGAATGTTAATAAGATGTCCACCATCCCTCAAAAAAAGCCTTATTTGTCCTAACAATACTTTGTAGGAAGGTATCAACATATTCACCAACCCTTGCAAACAACGAATTAATCCCACTCACAATGGGCCTCCCCGGTGGGTTCTCTTTATTTTTGGGTATTTTTGGTAGATAGTATATAGTAGGTATTTTAGGATGTTTTATCAAAAGATATTTGGCTTCTTTTTCAGTCAATACACCCAAATCTTTCCCTTTATTAATAATACGTTTAAGTAATAATTTAAGTTTCTTAGTGGGATTTTTTGTCAATATTTTATATGTATCTTTGATTTGTAGTAATCTCCTCATTTCTTCTTCATAATCATTTTTATTTAGAACGACAATACTTCCCCCTTTATCAGCAATTCTAATTACTATATACTTAAACGTATTATTAATAAAGGAAAAGATTTGGGTGTATTGACTGAAAAAGAAGCCAAATATCTTTTGATAAAACATCCTAAAATACCTACCATATATTATCTACCAAAAATACCCAAAAACAAAGAGAACCCACCGGGGAGGCCCATTGTGAGTGGGATTAATTCGTTGTTTGCAAGGGTTGGTGAATATGTTGATACCTTCCTACAAAGTATTGTTAGGACAAATAAGGCTTTTTTTGAGGGATGGTGGACATCTTATTAACATTCTTAAAGAATTACATAATGTTGATAATTGTATGTTGGTTACTATAGACGTAGAATCATTATATACTAACATTAATCAGACTGATGGAACTGATGCGGTCAAATGGGCCCTTAAACATAAATCACTTCTAAAAAGAACACAGAGGAAATTTGTTGTTGAATTACTAGAGTTGACAATGAACAATAATTTCTTCTGGTATAACAATACCTTTTTTCAGCAATGTAAGGGTGTTGCCATGGGAGCTAAGTATGCTCCCAGTGTGGCAAATTTAGTAATGGATAAATGGGAGGAAGAAAGTATTTTCAATAAATGGCCAGAGATGGCGCTATACAAGAGGTATATAGATGACATTATAATGTTATGGGACGGATCCAAGGAGAAGCTTGATTCTTTTATGGAATATATTAATATGAACAGATATGGATTGAGATTCACTGTTACTAGTGACTTTCAGCAAATACACTTCTTGGATCTGATCCTATATAAAGATAATGGTCAAATTTTTACTAAAACTTATTTCAAAGTGGATAAAAATAGCTACATCCCTACATCTAGTGGGCATCATCCTAATTGGCTATATAGTACCCCAAGAGGTCAATTTACCAGAATAAAGAGAAATTGTAGCGATAATAAAGATTTTTTTGATCAAACTGAGTTGCTAATTGAGAGATTTATAGAGAAAGGGTATGAGAGGAGTTTTTTGGTCAGGGAAAGAAATTCGATAAATAATAGAGATAGGGAGATGCTTTTTAGAAATAGAAAGACTTATTTGGGATTTGAAAATAATGTACCTTTTATCACTAACTATAATATGCAATAGAAGAACATTGAACGAATTTTTAAAAAATATTGGCCTATTTTATTAAAAGATGATATATTGAATAAACTTTTACCTAAGACACCGAAATTTATTTACAGAAAAAATAGGTCTTTAAGGACGAGATTGGCCCATAATGTTATCGAACCCCCGAAAAAGATCGACCTGTTTCCAAATCTAAAGGGATTTTTTCCTTGTAGGAAGTGTAAAGTATGTAAGACTGTAAAGGATATTAATAATAAAAAAAGGAAGTCATTTTGTTCTTCATTCTCTAAGAAAGAATATAATATTAACTCTTTGATTACATGTAATTCCACACATGTGATTTATGCTTTGGAGTGTCCGTGTCATTTTAGATATATTGGGAGAACTGGGAGATGTTTAAAAACAAGAATAGGTGAACATATAAGAAATATAAAAAAAGGATTCGATTAAACATAGTGTATCAAAACACTTTAAATTAGTACATAATTGTGATCCGAGCCTACTTACCTTTTATGGGATTGAGATGGTGAAACCCCATTGGAGGGGCTCGGATTTGGGTAATGAAATATCCAAAAAAGAGACGTTTTGGATTTATGAGTTAAATTCTTTGCAGCCTTATGGGTTAAATGTTGATATCGATTTAAATTGTTTTCTCACAAATTTTTAATTTTGTATATTTGATTGTTAATTGTGACATCTTTGTGATTTAATTTCAATTTTATATATTTTTGTCGTATTATTAGAGTTCCCCTTTATTTTAATGTATACTGGCCCCTTAAATTATTCTGATGAGATTTTGAGATATGGTTTTAGAGGGTGTTTGGCCCTTTAATTATATATTTATATTTATTTGGATATTTAATTATAAATTTTTTCCCTTATATATATTTTTTCTTTTCTTTACTTTTTTGATGTTTAATAGATTATATATATATTTGTGTATCATTTGTGGACATCTGTCATCATTGGGGCGGCTTGTCTACTTGATTCCCCATTGATGCCAGCTGATCGTTCCCTGTGCAGTGCATATTTAATGAAGTTGCGACGTCTCACATCCATCCGCTCCGTGAGGACGTCGATGACGAAACGCGTAGGGCGGAGCTTGATCGATGTGACGTCATTACGTTTTCCCACGAGCTACTGCGCATGTGCTGAGTAGCTGGGTCCGTTCTCTGTGATTGCTGTATGCTGTTGACGCCGGTGTCGGCTGGGACACCTTTTGAGTTAAGTGCAATGAGTACCTAATAAAGGAAGCTGTTTTTTAATAATACTGCACCATGAAGTTCTTCTGTTTCTTTCGAGTGTCTGGCATTTCCCTTCTTGGATACGATTAAGGGTGACTTTTTTGGAGAAGTGGATTTCCTTGGTGATATTTGAGTTGAAAGCATTTGCTCCATCTGAAATTGGTGTATGTGGATCTGGGTTCTGCAGAACATCATTCTCTGAAGATACATCTATGAATGACCTATCACTCTATTACTACTACCGCTCCCAGAGCAATACATGGCTTACTTTTATAGCTCTGGTGAGTTTATTCAGCATTTTTTGGTGGTGGTATTGTCACTAGAGATGAGCGAATCGAACCAGGCCAACCGGAATTCGATACGAATTTCAGGAAAAATTCGATTTGCGGCGAATCCGAATATTTGCCTACTTTGGGTGCGCGAATCGGATTTTTCCCGATCAGCCGGCAAAAGTGTCCCTGCAGAGAGCTCCGCTATTTCTGACAGTTCTCTGACAGTTCCTTCACATGTACAGCGGTTGAAACATTGTATCTATTAGTTTCCATTTAGGATACAGATGTTTCAACCGCTGTACATGTGAAGAAGCTGTCAGAGAACTGTCAGAAATAGAGGAGCTCTGCACATACACTTTTTGCCGGTTTGGAATTCTTATTTTCATCCTACTTCTTCTTCTTCTTCATCCTCATCCTCATCCTCAGAAGAAGAGGATGAGGATGAGGATGAAGAAGAAGAAGAAGAAGAAGAAGTAGGATGAAAATAAGAATAATTCCAAGCCGGCAAAAAGTGTATGTGCAGAGTTCCTCTAAGTGTATCTGCAGAATGTCATTTATGGAAACAAATAGATACAATGTTTCAACCGCTGTATGGAGTGAATGTCCCAGAACTGTCAGAAATAGACAGAAACTGTCACAGAACTGTCCTTCTTCTCATCCTTCTCCTTCTTCTCATCCTTCTTCTCATCCTTCTTCTCATCCTTCTCCTTCTTCTCATCCTTCTCCTTCTTCTCATCCTTCTCCTTCTTCTCATCCTTCTCCTTCTCCTTCTTCTCATCCTTCTTCTTCTCATCCTTCTTCTCATCCTTCTCCTTCTTCTCATCCTTCTCCTTCTTCTCATCCTTCTCCTTCTTCTCATCCTTCTCCTTCTTCTCATCCTTCTTCTTCTCATCCTTCTTCTCATCCTTCTTCTTCTCATCCTTCTCCTTCTTCTCATCCTTCTCCTTCTTCTCATCCTTCTCCTTCTTCTCATCCTTCTCCTTCTTCTCATCCTTCTCCTTCTTCTCATCCTTCTCCTTCTTCTCATCCTTCTCCTTCTCCTTCTTCTCATCCTTCTCCTTCTTCTCATCCTTCTCCTTCTTCTCATCCTTCTCCTTCTTCTCATCCTTCTCCTTCTCCTTCTTCTCATCCTTCTCCTTCTTCTCATCCTTCTCATCCTTCTCCTTCTTCTCATCCTTCTTCTCATTCTTCTTCTCATCCTTCTCCTTCTTCTCATCCTTCTCCTTCTTCTCATCCTTCTCCTTCTTCTCATCCTTCTCCTTCTTCTCATCCTTCTCCTTCTCCTTCCTCATCTCCAAGGACATTTAAATTAAAGGTACTGTGTTCTGCACTAATTTAAAGGCTCTCTGAAGCCTAGAAACCCTTTTTATAAGTTAACTTCGTAGCGAATTAATTCGCATAGAATCGAATTTCTTCCTGAAGTTCGCCGAATCAGCCGAATCGAATTTTGGAAAAATTCGCTCATCTCTAATTGTCACATTTATACATTTTTTATGCACGTTTTTTTTTTTGTGTCACATATTTCAAAGTGTGGACTATTTATTTGAACATTTCTTATTTAAGCATTATTTATATATTTTTTTGATTCACGGATATATTTTTATATTTACTAGCGCAAATATTTTTTTTGTGGTATTTGTTACACTTTATTTATTTATGGTGGATTTTTGCAGCTGGTATATCATAATAAGTGATTTATATATATCATTTTTTTCCTTTTTCCATAGGCGCCATTATATATATTTTTTCCTAGGATAACATGGCTCAACTTAATGAAAGAACTAAAACAAGATGGAGGAGTATCAAATTTGAAGATAAATCTGCTAAAATCGGAAATCCTAGACATCAATATTAGTCATAGAAAAGAAAAGACTACAAAAAGTGTTCCCTTTTTCCTGGAGGAAAAATGAAACAGGATACCTTGGAATAAAATTAACGACATCGATAAAAAGTATATATCAAAAAAAGTTTCAAAAGTTAAAAAAGAATAAGGATTTGTTTGTTAGATTTGACGAATGGAGGTATAACCAGTTATTACATTTTGTTGCAAGTCTACCACAACCGTTGAGGGAGGTAGAGGAAATGAACCCATTTGAAAAATGAATGAATGCTGAGGAAGTCCAAAACATATCACTTCAAAGATATATAAGATCCTTATGGATCTAGAGGATGTAGCACAGCGGCTAAATGGTTAGCACTTCCGCCTGGCAGTACTGGGGTCGTTGGTTCAAATCCCAGCCATGGCACCTCCTACCTGGAGTTTGCATGTTCTCACTGTGCCTGCGTGGGTTTCCTCCGGGTACTCCGGTTTCCTCCCACACTCCAAAGACATGCTGGTAGGTTAATTGGCTCCTGTCTAAATTGGTCCCTAGTATGTGTATGTATGAATGTGAGTGACCTTAGATTGTACGCCCCTTGAGGGTTAGGGCCCTTAGATTGTACGCCCCTTGAGGGTTAGGGACCTTAGATTGTACGCCCCTTGAGGGTTAGGGACCTTAGATTGTACACCCCTTGAGGGTTAGGGACCTTAGATTGTACGCCCCTTGAGGGTTAGGGCCCTTAGATTGTACGCCCCTTGAGGGTTAGGGCCCTTAGATTGTACGCCCCTTGAGGGTTAGGGACTGATGTGAATGTACAATATATATGTAAAGTGCTGCGTAAATTGACAGCACTATATAAGTACCTGAAATAAATAAATAAATGTAGAGCCGTCTGGGTATGTAGGCAAATGGGAAAAGGAATTAGGAAAAGAAATTAACCCCCAGCAAAGGAAAGGTATTTTCAATCTAACACATAAGGCAACAAACATGCGGACAGTAGAGATGAACTATAAATGTTTAGCAAGATGGTACATAACACCAAGTGTTGCCCACAAGCAGCAAAGGGAATGCCCCCCCTGAAAGGATTAAATGGAATATAACTGAATCCATTTTGTATACACTAATAGAAGATGCTAGTTTAATATACATATATGAGATATGTGCACACTAACAAAACTGTCTATCTCAGCTTCATGTAGAAATGAGTGTTTTTGCAAACCCTTACAAAAAAGCAGATAAGGTTTACTCTCACTTCTGAAAAGTTTTAACCACAACTTGGGTGTTAGGTCAGATTAGAGCCATGGTCTGGGCGTTGGGTCAGATTACAGCCATGGTCTGGGCGTTGGGTCAGATTACAGCCATGGTCTGGGCGTTGGGTCAGATTAGAGCCATGGTCTGGGCGTTGGGTCAGATTACAGCCATGGTCTGGGCGTTGGGTCAGATTACAGCCATGGTCTGGGCGTTGGGTCAGATTACAGCCATGGTCTGGGCGTTGGGTCAGATTAAAGCCATGGTCTGGGCGTTGGGTCAGATTAGAGCCATGGTCTGGGCGTTGGGTCAGATTACAGCCATGGTCTGGGCGTTGGGTCAGATTAAAGCCATGGTCTGGGCGTTGGGTCAGATTAGAGCCATGGCCTGGGCGATAGAGCAGATATGGTATGATAGATAAAGCAGAAGAGTGAAAATGCAAACCTCATACAAATAATTGTTGAGTTAAGGTAAAATAATGTACATGTGTTTGATTGGATGGTCTGAGGGTGTGTTTGATTGGATGGTCTGAGGGTGTGTTTGATTGGATGGTCTGAGGGTGTGTTTGATTGGATGGTCTGAGGGTGTGTTTGATTGGATGGTCTGAGGGTGTGTTTGATTGGATGGTCTGAGGGTGTGTTTGATTGGATGGTCTGAGGGTGTGTTTGATTGGAAGGTCTGAGGGTGTGTTTGCCTAAAGACTACAGTATAATAACCCTGACGTTATGCCAATAAAACTGAAGTGTTTGCAATCGCAATTGAGGTGATTTGAGTGCATTCACTTTCCGAGATCTCGTAGCTGTGTCCAGGTGTGACCATTGGTATCTTGAGGGGGCCCCCACGGAACAGGAAAAAGACCACCTACCTACTTTCAGTGGTGTCAGAAGTGGGATAATTGCCAAGGTAAGTGAGAGTTTTATTTTTTAATGCTTTCTTTACCGAGGTAATTATTCTGAACTTCAGGGAAATTTGGTGGTTGGAGTTTTAGGAGCGAGACTAAGGGATTCTCGGCTCGGGGAATAATACCAGGACACACCTGGCACAGCACTTTGTATAATTTGTAAAAAGTGTGTTATTGTTGTTTTTTTGTCTTGTTTGTTAGTTTACTAATTTACTGCTATGGGTAATTCCTCAGGTAAGGAGGAAGGTCCTCGTCATGTGCCGCCACAAAAGTTGATTAAGTTGTTTAGAAAAACTAGAAAGCTGAGGGGAAAGAACACATCTACCTTAAATGAAACTTGTAAAGAATATGTAGCAAGGGTATCCCCTTATGATATTTATTATGTTAATCCCTGAGTGGATAATTTAGTGGGATGGTCAAAAAGACTGGGTGGAGCTAGTTTTCCTTGTGAAGGGGGAAATGACACTATGTGTAAGGATATGATTAGAGGAATGTGTTTGCAGGAACAGCCTCAGGTAGGTATCTGGGGGACTGGAAATCCAGATTAGGACAAGAATTATATGTATGAAGGGGGTAAGAATTGGTTGAAGTATTCACCAGGCTATAAGACTCTAATTGTAGCAAATGATTTCACACCCCCACCGCCATACAAACACAGTGAGACGTCCTGCCCCTACAGCTCCACATGCAGCCCCATCACACCCAGCACTCCCACAGGTAAAACAAGTAGATGAAGATGAAGAGGTTCTTATTGCTGCTTCCCAGATATATACAGGGGAGTCAGAAGAATCTAGCTCAGATGGGGAAACTGGGAGTGTTAGTCAAAGGGATACTGAGAGGGGTAAAGGGAAAGTAAAGAGGAAGACAAAGAAGGTAGAAAAGAGTGATAGAATTCTTAGGTCAGCAGAAAGTAACAAGGGGGAAGTTAAAGATGAGACAGCTGAGCTAGATATGATGAATTCAGCCTTTCCATTCATGATGATTGGGGAGCAGCTGATTTTAAAGGCAATAGATCCCAAGGAGCTGGATGCTATAGTACAGGGATGCCCTAATCCAAGGAAATCCCTACTTGCATTACACCTCCCCTCCTGGTACAAGCAAAAGATGGACAGGTCTGGTATCATAAATTTCATGTGCTCCTGCATTGCCGCTGTAGTCCCAGATATAACAACTTTGGTAAATGCTATACCTGCCAACGCCACACATTTTACAGTAATTGATCTGTCAAATGCATTTTTTAGTGTCCCAGTTGACCCGGAGACACAGGTATTGTTTACTTTTTGTTTTCAAGGGGAGAGGCTAACCTGGACCCATCTCTCTCAGGGCTACTCGCCGGCAGCATATACCATGGCCAGTAGATCCATGCTCAATGACTGGGTACCCACCCATGGTTCAGTACTTATCCAATACGTGGATGATTTACTGATTAGTTCTGTGAGCGAGAAGGCGTGTCAGGCTGATTCATTATCATTGTTACGGTTTCTGGCTGATCAGGGACAGAAAGTCTCTCGCAAAAAGATGCAGTTTGTGGCACCACAAGTTGAGTACCTAGGATTTGTATTGTCTGAGGGCCAGAGGGGGCTGAGCCCAAGGAGAGTGGCAGCAATATGTCAACAACCAAAACCAGAAACTAAGGTTCAGATGCAATCCTTCCTAGGTATGGTAAACTATTGTAGACAGTGGATTCCTGACTGTTCTTAATATGACAATGTATTACGCCAAGTAACACTGAAAGATCAACCAGACCGTATTGAATGGACGCCGCCATTGGTGCAGGCATTTGAATATTTGAAGACAGCACTGGTCTTGTCTCCCGCATTAGGGTTACCGGATTATACTAAATCCTTTCATTTGTATTGTCAATCTGCATGTAAAACCATGGCTGCAGTACTAGCTCAAGAGCACGGAGGTGCCATGAGGCCGGTAGCATATTTATCAAAAACAATGCCCATCCCGGTCCAGGGCATGCCGGGGTGTCTCCAAGCTTTGTCTGTGTGTGCCTTGGCTGTGGAAATGGCATCTATCATAGTTTTGGGAAACCTATTGATATTACACACATCTCATCATGTCCTACATGTACTGAAAAACATTAACACTCAACACATGTCAGCACAACGCCTGGCGGGATGTGAAGTAATTTTGACATCCACCAATAATCTCACAGTGAAATACAGCCCATCTACATCAGGACCATCTCTTTTATTGTCCTCCCTGCTTAATCTTCACAACACAAGGTCACTAGAATTTCAGGAGGAACACAATTGCCTGGATGTTATCCAAGCTGACACTTCTCCGCGACTAGATATGTTGGAGACTCCGATTCCTGGAGCCCCTGATGTGTTTGTCGATGGATCTTGTACACGTCCTAGTGATGCTACATACATCACAGGCTATGCAGTAGTAGAACCACCTCTTATTATTGAAACAGGTTCCATCCCCTACCCCAGTGCACAAGCAGCTGAATTAGTGGCCCTAACACGAGCTTGCACTCTTTATCAAGATCGAGATGTTAACATATACACAGATTCTAAGTATGTCTTTGGGGTTGTACATGATTTTGGCTGTATTTGGCAACGCCGTGGTTTTACTACGGCCGATGGCAAGTCAATATCCCATCATTCTTTGATCCAGGATTTGCTTGCTGCACTCCAACTTCCAAGAAGGATAGCGGTCATTAAAGTGCGGGCACATACTAATGCCAAAGACCCAGTCACAAAAGGCAATGCTATGGCAGATGCAGCTGCAAAAACTGCAGGGCAACTGCATAATCGAGCAGATCTATCTATGGTAATGTTGTCCACTCCATCCCTACTGTCAAATGAGCTTTTAGGTACACTGCAGGCACAAGCCTCTGAGAATGAAGTTGATTTTTGGGCTAGCAGAGGTTTGACACAAGACAAACATGGTCTTATGTCAAAAGAGGGGCTTGTAGGACTTCCACAGGCAGCTGCTGTATTATTCATTCAAAATTTTCATGGTGAAGGTCATAAGGGAAAATAGTTAGTGGAGAAAGAAATGCGCAAACAGTTTTGTGTATGGTTTCTCCATGATTTGGTGGAGGAAACATTGGGAAGGTGCCTTACTTGTTTACAAAACAACCCTGGGCATGGCCAGCATGGGAAACATGAACATTTAACACCCCCTGAGGCACCATTCACACATCTACAGATAGATTTTACACATCTCCCTAAATCAAAAGAAGGAGATAAGTTGTTGGTGGTAGTAGACAGATTTTCAGGTTGGCCAGAAGCTTTCCCATGTAGGAATGAAACAGCAGAGACAGTGGTCAAGGTTATGTGTAAGGAAATCATCCCTAGATGGGGTTGTCCTTTGTTCATAGAAAGTGATCAGGGACCAGCTTTTACTGCAGCAGGGAGTCTCAAAGGCTTTGAGTATTCAATGGAAGCTCCATATTCCTTATCACCCTCAGAGTTCTGGAGTAGTGGAAAGAATGAATAGAACACTTAAGGATAAATTAGTGAAAGCCACGGGAGGGACTCTGAAGAATTGGCCAGCTGTATTACCTGCTATACTAGCTGAAATAAGGATGACACCTCATAAACGGAGTAAGTTGTCTCCCTTTGAGATACTAATGGGCAGACCATTCCCTACCCCTTGGACTAGACAGCAACCCCCTCTGTGGTAGAAAGGAGATTTAGAGGTGATACAGGCAGAATATGTAAAAGCATTGTGTGAAAAGTTGAATAGTGAACAAAATGATGCTGCTGTTTTTTTCTTTTATCCGCAGATCAACCAACCCACCTCTTCGAGGTAGGTGATCAAGTGGTGATCCGAAGACTGGATCCAAGGGTGAGACCCCGGTTTGGAGAACCTACAGTGATCGTGGCCATTACACGTACAGCTGTTCTTACTGAAGGATCAGGCACCTGGATCCATGCATCAAGAGTAAAAAGGATTTCCCAAGATGAAAGACACAATCAAGCTGATCAACCAACAGAAGAAGGAGCCAAGAACTTTGCTACCCAACCTATTGGATCCCCATGAGGACTGGATGAACTTGATTATTATCTTATCAATAGTGACTATTATTATTGTCCCACTATGGTTTCTATTGGAGATTTCATATGATAGAAAGGAGCCAGTGGTTCAGAAACCCTCTGGGAGTTCAGGATGGGTGAGGGGTTACCTCATCACAACTGAATGATCATGTGTATCAAAATGAGAATTAATGAGAAGAAAAGGGAGGAAATGTTTTTGCTTCAACAATATGAGGAAATGCATGGGATTGAGACGATAGGGAGAGTAAGTCAATGAAAAGTGTTATCACTATGTGATAAAAGAGGGGACTGAAAGGATTAAATGGAATATAGCTGAATCCATTTTGTATACACTAATACAAGATGCTAGTTTAATATATGTATATGAGATGTGTGCACACTAACAAAACTGTCTATCTCAGCTTCATGTAGAAATGAGTGTTTTTGCAAACCCTTACAAAAAAGCAGATAAGGTTTACTCTCACTTCTGAAAAGTTTTAACCACAACTTGGGTGTTAGGTCAGATTAGAGCCATGGTCTGGGCGTTGGGTCAGATTACAGCCATGGCCTGGGCGATAGAGCAGATATGGTATGATAGATAAAGCAGAAGAGTGAAAATGCAAACCTCATACAAATAATTGTTGAGTTAAGGTAAAATAATGTACATGTATTTGATTGGAAAGTCTGAGGGTGTGTTTGATTGGATGGTCTGAGGGTGTGTTTGATTGGATGGTCTGAGGGTGTGTTTGATTGGATGGTCTGAGGGTGTGTTTGATTGGATGGTCTGAGGGTGTGTTTACCTAAAGACTACAGTATAATAACCCTGATGTTATGCCAATAAAACTGAAGTGTTTGCAATCGCAACTGAGGTGATTTGAGTGCATTCACTTTCCGAGATCTCGTAGCTGTGTCCAGGTGTGACCGTTGGTATCTTGAGGGGGCCCCCACGGAACAGGAAAAAGACCACCTACCTACTTTCACCCCCCATGGTGCTGGAGAGGATGTGGAGAAAAGGGCAATATGGAGCACATTTGGTGGAGTTGCCCAAGGATACAGGTCTATTGGAGGGAAATAGCTCATCATATGCGGGGTAAATATCCAGGGAGATCCATGGAAATGCTTATTCTATGGTTTTGAGCCCAACTTGGAAGTATATAGGAATAAAGTATTGTATCATTTAATCCGTGCAGCAAAGGGTCTGATACCAAAATTCTGGCTAGTGGCAGACGTTCCAAGGATGGTGGACTGGATAGATAGAGTGGAAAGTATTGTCACAATGGAGGAACTGAGATGTATAGAAGAGGATAAGGTGGGAATGTTTAAAAGAATATGGAGCGTTTGGATGAAATTTAAAACCTCAGAAACTTATGTAGAACTAATTAAAGCAAAGGAGGCAGCCTAAGGAGTCATGGCGATATTAGACGGAATAACAAGATATGGAGAAATGGATACAGACAGAGAAAAGGTTGAGATGATGTAGGTGGGGTGGGAGGGGATGGGTGGGGGGAGGGAGGTTGTGGGTTATAGAAGGTATTTATATAAAAAAAAGGGATAAAAGTAAACTTTGGAAGATGGAACATGTTTTAATGTTGAGTGTATAATAACGAAATAAAAAGTTAATAAAAAAAAAAAGAAGGAATCTAATAACTGGTGGGGGATGGGTCAGGGTCTTACTTTGGAGTAGTATCATAATAAGTCCCGTCCTCCCATTTCCATCTGTGAGACCGATCCATGTGGACGATAATTGTGAAAGATCAAGTAGAAAATTCTTAAAAAGTAAAAAAATAGATAATGACACAGTGGTTATGTCTACTTCTACAGTATAGCTGACATATTCCTTCCTAGGAGACCCATTACTTGCTATGGTATGTACCCCTGGGGATCAGCCTATGAAAATTAGACCCTACCCCTTTCCCAAATCTACAGGAAGTCCTCCCACCATGGCACACCCAAGAGTCAGTTGTAGGGAGGAGATACATGCAGGTCATATGGGGCTTTTGGAATTCTCACATTTTCTTCCTCACCATTAATGACCACCAAATGAGCCTTCCTTGTCTCGCAGTCTTTCTTCGCACCCCCCATGACTGCTCACGGGGAGAAAATTAGTAGCAGCTGAAGCCATAGTGTTTCCAGCCCACCTCATACAATGGGCCAGTAGAGCCTTAGGGAAAGAGAGAGATAATGGTGTAGTTATTTGGTAATGGAACTGACAGCAGCACATATCTCAGCACGTCTGACATTGTCACCTACCTAGACTGATCCAAATTGGACCCCAACCTGACAGGAATACTACCTCTTGTGTTCTGTAACTTCTCCAAGACCATCAAACAATCTCCACAAGTGTTTAGGGCTGCAAATTATCTCTAATTCCTACAGAACCTCTTCCACCAAACTCTGCTAGCAACATATTGGCACCTCATCTGTCCATGCATCAATCCCAACAAACCATCAGTACCCCATCCACCCAAAACTCACAACAACTCATCAGTAACCAACCCACCTAATACTCTCTGCAACTAGCTATCAGCACCCCTTACACCCAATACTTCAAACAATCCAACAGAATTCCCTGCAACCAATGTTACCAGAAACCCATCAAAACAGCTTTCTCCCAACAACCCATCAACACACGGTTCACCCAACACCATCAAGAACCCATCAGTAACCTGTCCACCCAACACTGCCAACAACCCATCAACACCCAGTTCACACAACACCATCAAGAACCCATCAGTAACCTGTCCACCCAACACTCCCAACAACCCATCAACACCCAGTTCACACAACACCATCAAGAACCCATCAGTAACCTGTCCACCCAACACTCCCAACAACCCATCAACACCCAGTTCACACAACACCATCAAGAACCCATCAGTAACCTGTCCACCCAACACTCCCAACAACCCATCAACACCCAGTTCACACAACACCATCAAGAACCCATCAGTAACCTGTCCACCCAACACTCCCAACAACCCATCAACACTTAGTTCACACAACACCATCAAGAACCCATCAGTAACCTGTCCACCAACACTCCCAACAACCCATCAACACCCAGTTCACACAACACCATCAAGAACCCATCAGTAACCTGTCCACCCAACACTCCCAACAACCCATCAACACCCAGTTCACACAACACCATTAGGAACCCATCAGTAACCTGTCCACTAAACAATCCTCACAAACCATCAACACCCAATCCATTCAACAATCCAAACAAGCCATCAGCCTCCCATCCAGTTAACACTTCCAAAAACTTAACATCACTCCACCCACCTGTAGCTGGGTGCTCGTCCTTTGCTTTCCCAGCTCATTTGAACCCTCCTTTCCAGCTTGCCCCTCCATCACTTCTTCCGAAGAGGGACAGGAGGTGTATCTGTGTTTATTTCCCAATCATTGCCTGTTTCCCCTCCCTCCCGGCAACCAGCATAAGAGACAACAGGGGTATGATGAAACATGTAGTCCCGGGGAAAGCACTGCCTATAGCAAGCTATGGGGCTCTGAACTACAGCCTCCAGCTAGCCCTACTACATAATCAGAAGAGAGAGCAGAACTTTGGGAGGAGAGTTGAGGAGAGTTCAGTGCGGTCCAAGCAGAGAGAGTGAGAGGACCGTGCTGTGGGGTACCATGCCAAGACAGAGGGAGACTGTGTCACAGCCCAATGCTGTGTGTGTGGAGAAGCCAGACAGTTCAGTGCCATGACCTGAGTGTGGCGGGATGGAGCCACTGCCAGGATACAGACTTTGCTGTGCTACTTACTGGAGTCATCATGGGCACCTCAGAGTGAGCGGGCCCTTTATCAGAGAGACCACTGCTGCCGTGTCAATGGGTCTGATGAGAGGGCCTTGCAGCCATTACTTATTGCTACACTAGAGACAAGACATGTTCCCCCTGGAAAGTTTTGTTTTATTTCAGATGCAATCGTTCATTGAGGAAGTTCCTTTTGTCATATTTGTTATGTTAAACCGATTCATTTTCAGAATTGATTACTTTTTGTTCTACATTCGTTTTGTATATTCATTGGTCCAGGTGCAAAATTTTGCAGTTTTTTCAGAAGATTGCTATATATTCGATAAATTGTTAGCTGACTGAACAGTCAGGACTAAAGATTGCCCCTAACAGTTGCTACCCAGAGACCTTTGCCCCTTTCACTTAGTTGAAGAGGTACCTCTTTGGAGACGCTGCACCATACCCCAGCCAATCCCTTAGAGTGCACTCTAATCCAGTTGTAGTATTTCTACCTACATTGCAGGTTTACTTTGCACTGTTTATTGCTGAATTTGCCGATTCCCATGTTGTTTTTGGAGTTGAGGTGCAGAACAGAGAACCATAAATATTAAGTGGCTCCTTCAGGGGTAGCACTCTGTCCACCCTACACTCCAAACATCTTATCGGTACTCAGTCCAGCCAAAAATCCCTCCGCACCCCATTTATCCACCACTCCAAACAACCGATCTGCACCCCATTAACCCAACACTCTCAAATACTCCCTTGTACCAACAGTCCCCCCAATACATCAGAGCCATATCCATTCAGCACTTCCAACTACCCATCAACTCCTAACAATCCATCAGCACACAACCTATCAACACTCTCTCCACACTCCCAACAACCTATTGCATCATGTCTACCCGGCACTTTCAGCAACCCATCAACACCTCATTCATCCAACACGCACAACAACTCATCAGTTCTCTGTCCACCTAACAATCAATCAACCCATACGCACCCCATCCACCCAATACTCCCAACAACCCATAAGCACCCCATTTATTTAACACTCTCAACAACCTATAAGACAGCCCACTCACACAACACTCACAACAACCCATCAATAAACCCAACACTCACAACAACCCATCAATAAACCCAACACTCACAACAACCCATCAATAAACCCAACACTCACAACAACCCATCAATAAACCCAACACTCACAACAACCCATCAGTAACCCATCCATTGAACACTACCAACAAACATCAACACTCTGTTTACCCAAAACTAATAACAACACATAAGTGAGTCATCCACCCAACACTACCAACAACACATCAGCACCCCATTGACCCTACACTACCAGCAACACATCAGCACCCCATTGACCCTACACTACCAGCAACACATCAGCACCCCATTGACCCTACACTACCAGCAACACATCAGCACCCCATTGACCCTACACTACCAGCAACACATCAGCACCCCATTGACCCTACACTACCAACAACACATCAGCACCCCATTGACCCTACACTACCAGCAACACATCAGCACCCCATTGACCCTACACTACCAGCAACACATCAGCACCCCATTGACCCTACACTACCAGCAACACATCAGCACCCCATTGACCCTACACTACCAACAACACATCAGCACCCCATTGACCCTACACTACCAGCAACACATCAGCACCCCATTGACCCTACACTACCAGCAACACATCAGCACCCCATTGACCCTACACTACCAGCAACACATCAGCACCCCATTGACCCTACACTACCAGCAACACATCAGCACCCCATTGACCCTACACTACCAGCAAAACATCAGCACCCCATTGACCCTACACTACCAACAACCCATTAGCACCGCATTGACCCTACACTACCAACAACACATCAGCACCCCATTGACCCTACACTACCAGCAACCCATTAGCAACGCATTGACCCTACACTACCAGCAACCCATTAGCACCGCATTGACCCTACACTACCAACACCACATCAGCACCCCATTGACCCTACACTACGAACAACCCATTAGCACCGCATTGACCCTACACTACCAGCAACACATCAGCACCCCATTGACCCTACACTACCAGCAACACATCAGCACCCCATTGACCCTACACTACCAGCAACACATCAGCACCCCATTGACCCTACACTACCAGCAACACATCAGCACCCCATTGACCCTACACTACCAGCAACACATCAGCACCCCATTGACCCTACACTACCAGCAACACATCAGCACCCCATTGACCCTACACTACCAGCAACACATCAGCACCCCATTGACCCTATACTACCAGCAAGACATCAGCACCCCATTGACCCTACACTACCAGCAAGACATCAGCACCCCATTGACCCTACACTACCAGCAACACATCAGCACCCCATTGACCCTACACTACCAACAACCCATTAGCACCGCATTGACCCTACACTACCAGCAACACATCAGCACCCCATTGACCCTACACTACCAGCAACACATCAGCACCCCATTGACCCTACACTACCAGCAACACATCAGCACCCCATTGACCCTACACTACCAGCAACACATCAGCACCCCATTGACCCTACACTACCAGCAACACATCAGCACCCCATTGACCCTACACTACCAACAACACATCAGCACCCCATTGACCCTACACTACCAGCAACCCATTAGCACCGCATTGACCCTACACTACCAACAACACATCAGCACCCCATTGACCCTACACTACCAGCAACCCATTAGCACCGCATTGACCCTACACTACCAGCAACACATCAGCACCCCAAACACCGACCACTAGCAACAGGCTTTCATTACCCCGTCCAACCCAACACTCTTAACAAGCTATCAGCACTCTGTCCACCCAACACTTCTGGCAACTAACCTGACAAACTCTCACTCTATAAAAAGACTACAGACTGGTCCTGTACCTGGAAATATTATCAAACCCTAAAGACACATCCAAAGCCCATACAGACTGAGCATCCACATCCTGCAAATTGAATTGTGGTGACACAGAAAGACCTACAATCGCAGGGAGAGCAGAGGTGTCACCAGAAGACCCTTCATAAAAAACTACAAATCCCCTGGAATGAAATAAACTTACTGTTATCTTTCCCGATCTCTGTCAGTCTCACCACATCTCCCAGAATCCTCTGAATGTCACTGTCAAGAGAACCTGTAATATAACGGATGTCATCTCAGTTTGCTGTGTACGTGTCCTTCACCCCTCTCTATAATATGGTGCACATAGATAGAGACATTCATTTTCTGAAGAATAACATTTTCCTGGTAGTTTTGGGTGCAAGAGTTTAACAACCACAAAATTTTCACATCCGTAAAACAAATGTCATGCTTGTGAAGTCCTAACCTTACCCTTAACCCCTGGACTTAAATGGACCTTACCTCCAACCCCAAACTAAAAATGTAATTATAATCATGTAGCCCTACCCCCTTAAGAGTCGCTGAGTATTTTTGGGTTCCCTGTCTGTTCTGAGCCTGATTTGGAAGCCAAACCCCTACTGACACCAGCATAAACCTTGGCTCAGCCAAATGATCGAACATAGCGCCCGTTTAAAGCAAACCCAAAATGTCCTGCAGGACCCGAGTTTAAACGCCAATCCCCACACTGAGATATCGTTCCCACAAATGAGCTGTAGTAGATTTTTAAGAATTTGGGCTAACTCACTTTTGAATTCTCAGTTGTCTGGGAGCAGGATGTAACTGAAAGATGACTATACAAATGTAAAGGTACTCTTAGATATCACACCGGAATAAGAAAAAGATTACAACTGTTTACCGCACTTGTTGGGGCCCTAGTTGGTGCTCATTAAAGTCAAAGTCCATTTTGATTGAGAGCAAGATTTGTTGAGGAAGGAAACACAGTAATGGAAAACATCTTCCCCTGACTGATGATGACAAAGCTAGAGAAAGGGTCCCTTAGTAGTGAGTGAAGGCAAGGATCAGTACAGATGAGGAAGGAGCGGGAGTAGATGCCAGTAGAATTTGTATTCCAATGGGTAGAGAATTGACTTGATGAGGCAACCTCTTTTATGGCTACAATATGTTAGAGATGAGGAATTACCAGGGTTGCTGCCTTCCTAGACACATGTGCTGCAGGAGCAGTCCTGTGATCAGAGTAAAGGGAGGGGCCACAGAAGCGGTAGGCCTCAATACTCAATGGGGCTAAGAAGTCTGTGTTGCAGGTGGTAAACTGTGACAGACAGTGTCCTGCACTGATCTAGCTGAGAACAGAACAGGATATCTGGTAACTGAAGACAGTTTGGGTTGTGCAACCCTCTCAGCAAGTCTGCAATCTGGATGGAGTGAAGACCAGTCGCTTGGTTGGCGGGCCCCGTGGTCTTCTTGGTCCCTCAGAAAACAGAGCTTTCTCCTGCTTGTCAGCAATGCCAGCTATCTGTAATCTTTCCGTCTGGCTATCCATTGCAACCCGATCCCGTCTGGGCCCACCGAGCCCGACACCAGCATCAAGCACAGGTCCTTCTCTCACAGTCCCCCCCCCTCCCGGAAGTTCCCAGACTTCTGGTTATAAGGCTCCCACCCCTTCACCAGCTCCTCTGTGAAATGTAGTCTGCTTTCAGTCTGTCCGAGCACAACAGTCCTGCCTTCAGCATACAATTTGCACAATGCCTTGCTATACTCAAGTCTGTCATCGCTAAACTGCCGCCATCTTGTGGTTAATCAACATCCTGCGAACAGTAACAGCGCAGTGTGTTACAATCACTTTCCTATTGCAGAAATATTTATTACCAATCTATCCCACCAGTAGCTTTCAGCGCTGAAAACCAACACAGCAAAAATTTACACCCAAAATAATTGATAAAATAATAATACAGAACATCTAAGACATTGTTAAACGTTACTTCTGTCTGGTGGTGGGCATTGGCTGTACAGAGTTCCCACACTGCTATCTCATAGATCACATAAACAGCGGTAGCTGATCCTCTGCCTAGCAATTGAAGACGTCTTCCAAGGGAAGGCCCTCTGCCAGCCAAGAGCAGGAAGGAGGCATTGCCTGGAAACTCAAGAAAGTTAGAAGAGGAGGCTATGGGAAACAAGGAAGCTTGCAGCTGCAAGGAGCAAGAGTGCACTGGGAGCTCCTTACACTGTGTGGAGGCAGCCATCTTGGTTGCTTCCTCATGTCAGAGCTGCCGCCCTGATGATCTGATGACTGGTGGGGTAGTTATAGAGTTATGGAGGAAACAGATCCACAGAATGATCAAAGAAGAAGCAGGAGGATCCTTGCACTACATGTCCTCAGGTACGGCTTCCTCTCCAGCAAGAACAATGAACAGCACATTAATGACATCACCAAATCAGACTTCAAATGTGATAGAACTAGAAGTCAGAGGCAACAGTTCCTTGGATGATCTCACACCACAGATATGAGTCTACAGAACAGGAGTGCCTAGGCACACAAAGTGCACTAATTAGAAAAAAGATATATTTTTCAAGGTAATGCTTATGTAGCGCCCCTCAAGTTTAGCTAGCTAGCTCGGTGTCTTTGTAATGAATACAAGGCTCCTTCCCTGCTGACAGGATTGTCCTCCCTAGGAGACTTGGCACAGTGGGTATCCTTCTGTTCAGCAACCAGTCTGTAGGTAGGCTCCCCTCCCTGGGGCCCCCTCCCAGGCTCTACTCTCCAGCACCTTCTTTCAGTCCATCTTCCACCCGACTCCCCTGCTGCACAGGCTCTGTCACATTTAAGGGTTGCCCCTGGTCACTATGCCTGGCCTCCTGCCTTGGGATTGGCTAAATTCCCTTCAATATGCAAATCTTGGCCTCATCCCCTCCTCAGCCCCCCTTCCAGAAAGTGCTATAATTTTCTGGAAGGGTGGGAGGGCTCCAGAAGCCCTGACCTGTAGAGCCTCAGGGCCTGTACTGAAGTGAACTATCTCAATCCCAGACTGACTCATCCGAGGATTCTATCAAGCTTCTAGCTCACAAAAAATCCTATCTAGCACTAGAGGGAGCTACACCTATTACATCATCAGATAAAATTCGGTTCACAGATGCCTCCATCCCATGAAGTTCAGTGATTGCTCTGGCAGTTTCAGAGAGGAAAACCATTATAAGCATTTCCTGTACATTCATTTATTCACATGACTATAGAGACCTCCGTACTATACATACAACCCTTTTATCCTGATCACCTGGAGAGATCCCATTCTACAGTCTCAGTAAATCCCGGTATGAATTATGTTTTTAATATGTTTTGTCACCTTATACGTTGCTACCCCCCATACTTCTATCTGGCCCCTCCTCACCTCTCATCTCCTTTATGAAGGCTTCAATGTTTGTCAGTTTCTCCATCATCCTGGAATCTAGAGGAGGAGAAGATTCATAAGGTGAGGAGATCAGACCCCCATCACATAGTGTCACCCTTCAGAGGTCCGTCTTACCATCCTGGGACAGTTTCTCCACTCTGGAGTCCCCTCCTAGGCTCAGATTCCTCAGCTTCACCTCCATGTTCTGCTGTGTCTGATCCACCCCTTGACCTGCCAGAGACAAAGAACCAGAATTTACCCCAACAGATGAATGAAATGGAGGACCCTAAAACTGCCTCCACCCTGGATTCAACCAATTATCACTCATCTACCCAGATGTCCCTCCACTGGTAGATTTCATCCCGTAAAACCTGGGGAAGGAGGACCGTTACATATAATAGCAAATGTGTTCTGGTAATGAATGGGTTAATTTGAAAAATGAAAAAATGTAATTTTTTTTGGGCCTCTGAGTGAATTTTAATATACTGGCTATTATTATACACAATGTTTGGGTCGTAGTATGGTCACCAAAGCCATCTCACTAGAGCTGAAGATGGGGTGAGGCTGCGTTTGTGGGGATCATAGAACGGTGGGGTGGAAATGGAAGAGTTGGAGCTAACTTCAGGCAGAGAAATCTCCCAATTCACATGGACCTCTGAGCCCGGGAGATGAATGGAGGGTGTAGGGAACAGAAGAAAAGGGAAGAACTGATGATTGTGGACAGGAGGGGTGATGGTAGAATGAGGGATGGGAAATACGAAGCAGGACTGTGGTCTGGGGAGAAAAAAAAGGAGGGTGGAGGACAGAGAGGACAAGACGCTGTCCATGGAATATTGGGCAAGAATATGAGCTCATCAAGAACACGGGATGGAGAAAGAGAAAGAATCAGTGAAGAGACAGGAGGCAGGCTGAGTATTTATCAAAATGTATTCCGAGAATTTGGAGAGCGGGAAACTGTATTATAGATCAATGAGGTCCGATCAGTAAACCTTAATTCCAGTGGAGGTCCAAATCGCATGTTTGTGTGATGACTCAGATCCGTCCCATCACAGCCCCCCTCCTTACAGCAGTTCCCTCAGACCCCCTGCATCTCACATTCCCGTCACATCTGTTTCCCCTTCACTGTAGTGCTCTGTACCCCCTTCACAATGGAATCCTCTGCCCCCTTCACATCTCAACACCCCCTGCTCCCCCCCTCCCCTTCACATCCCCTGCACCTTCGGCCCCATTCACATTACAGCACTCTGCACCTCTGGCACCTCTTTACATCACAGTCCCCTGGAGCTTTGGCCCCCTTTACAGCAAAGTCCTCTTCAGCTCTGGCCCCCTCCACATCACAGCCCCTTTAAGCTTTGTCCCCCTTTATACCACAGCCCCCTGCAGCTCTGCTCCCCTTCACATCACAGTCCCCCTAAGCTTTGTCCCCCTTTATATCACAGCCCCCTGCAGCTCTGGCCCCCCCTTCACATCACAGCCCCCTGCAGCTCTGGCCCCCCCTTCACATCACAGCCCCCTGCAGCTCTGGCCCCCCTTCACATCACAGCCCCCTGCAGCTCTGGCCCCCTTCATTTCACAGCCCCCTGCAGCTCTGGCCCCCTTCACATCACAGCCCCCTGCAGCTCTGGCCCCCTTCATATCACAGCCCCCTGCAGCTCTGCCCCCCCTTCCAGATCTTCCAGAGAATGTAGTGTGGACAGTGGGGGGAGATCTTCCAGAGAATGTAGTGTGGACAGTGGAAGGAGGTCTTCCAGAGAATGTAGTGTGGATGGTGGGGGGGAGATCTTCCAGAGAATGAAGGATAGTAAGAGTGAACTCACATGAAATGATGATGATGAAGAGGAGGAGAGTGCAAAGTGCTGACAGAAAGCAAATCAGGTCGGAGGATGGTTGGGGGATCCATTTGTTCATGATGAGTCTACTACATTGAATCCCTTCCTGGGAGCAAAAGGATGACATTACTCTAAGCCTAGTGTCATTCTCGGTATCTGTCCCTATTCTGTATGTATGGACTCTGCACAGTCCCACTTCTCCTGTCCCGGATGCCGGGTGTCATTCTCAGTATCTGTCCTTATTCTGTATGTATGGACTCTGCACAGTCCCACTTCTCCTGTCCTGGATGCCGGGTGTCATTCTCGGTATCTGTCCTTATTCTGTATGTATGGACTCTGCACAGTCCCACTTCTCCTGTCCCGGATGCCGGGTGTCATTCTCGGTATCTGTCCTTATTCTGTATGTATGGACTCTGCACAGTCCCACTTCTCCTGTCCCGGATGCCGGGTGTCATTCTCGGTATCTGTCCTTATTCTGTATGTATGGACTCTGCACAGTCCCACTTCTCCTGTCCCGGATGCCGGGTGTCATTCTCGGTATCTGTCCCCATTCTGTATGTATGGACTCTGCACAGTCCCACTTCTCCTGTCCCGGATGCCGGGTGTCATTCTCGGTATCTGTCCCTATTCTGTATGTATGGACTCTGCACAGTCCCACTTCTCCTGTCCCGGATGCCGGGTGTCATTATCGGTACCTGTCCCTATTCTGTATGTATGGACTCTGCACAGTCCCACTTCTCCTGTCCCGGATGCCGGGTGTCATTCTTGGTATCTGTCCCTATTCTGTATGTATGGACTCTGCACAGTCCCACTTCTCCTGCCCCGGATGCCGGGTGTCATTCTCGGTATCTGTCCCTATTCTGTATGTATGGACTCTGCACAGTCCCACTTCTCCTGTCCTGGATGTCGGGTATCATTCTCGGTACCTGTCCCCATTCTGTATGTATGGACTCTGCACAGTCCCACTTCTCCTGTCCTGGATGCCGGGTGTCATTATCGGTACCTGTCCCTATTCTGTATGTATGGACTCTGCACAGTCCCACTTCTCCTGTCCCGGATGCCGGGTGTCATTCTCGGTATCTGTCCCCATTCTGTATGTATGGACTCTGCACAGTCCTACTTCTCCTGTCCCGGATGCCGGGTGTCATTCTCAGTATCTGTCCTTATTCTGTATGTATGGACTCTGCACAGTCCCACTTCTCCTGTCCCGGATGCCGGGTGTCATTCTCGGTATCTGTCCTTATTCTGTATGTATGGACTCTGCACAGTCCCACTTCTCCTGTCCCGGATGCCGGGTGTCATTCTCGGTATCTGTCCCCATTCTGTATGTATGGACTCTGCACAGTCCCACTTCTCCTGTCCTGGATGCCGGGTGTCATTATCGGTATCTGTCCCCATTCTGTATGTATGGACTCTGCACAGTCCCACTTCTCCTGTCCCGGATGCCGGGTGTCATTCTCGGTATCTGTCCCCATTCTGTATGTATGGACTCTGCACAGTCCCACTTCTCCTGTCCCGGATGCCGGGTGTCATTCTCGGTATCTGTCCCTATTCTGTATGTATGGACTCTGCACAGTCCCACTTCTCCTGTCCTGGATGTCGGGTATCATTCTCGGTACCTGTCCCCATTCTGTATGTATGGACTCTGCACAGTCCCACTTCTCCTGTCCTGGATGCCGGGTGTCATTCTCGGTATCTGTCCCCATTCTGTATGTATGGACTCTGCACAGTCCCACTTCTCCTGTCCTGGATGCCAGGTGTCATTCTCAGTATCTGTGGTATTACACCTTTGCCCTGTACAGTGATCCGTACCTCGGTAAGCTGAATGGTTTCCTGAGGGACTCTTGTTGGGTGTTGGGTCTTCCTGAAGTGGCTCAATGTCCTTATACCGCACTGACATGTCCTGTAGAAGACTCCATTATAGACAGACAGATCCATAGATTACAGGACAGATGTATCATTACTCTCTCTCACCTTGTTATCTTGGTGTTGTCCTCTCAGTGGTTTGGAGCTCTCCGGATGGGATGAACTCTCTGGTTGGGATTAACTCTCCGGATGGGATGAGCTCTCCGGTTGGGATGAACTCTCTGGATGGGATGAGCTTTCCGGTTGGGATGAACTCTCTGGATGGGATGAACTCTCCGGTTGGGATGAGCTCTCCGGTTGGGATGAACTCTCTGGTTGGGATGAACTCTCTGGATGGGATGAACTCTCCAGTTGGGAGGAGCTCTCCGGTTGGGATGATCTCTCTGGTTCCCTCCCATATATAGTTTTCTTCTTCCATACTTCCTGCCTCCCCCTGGCCTCCCTAAGTCCCGGTCAGCTCCCTATTTTATCACCTGAGAGGAAATAGGAGTCCTACAATAATCCCTCAGAAGTTTCTAGAGATCACACCGTCCATCACAACAACAATCCTACTAAGAATTCTAATCCTCCAGAATGATTCCTGACCAATCCTCGGAGTATCTGGGCACATTTGCTGCATTTGATGCAGAGTCGGGTAGCTGAGACGTGATCAGTAGAAATATGTAGTTGTAGATCTGGCCTCGGTCCGTGTTATTCCAGATAATTGCTCAGCATTCTGTCAGAGACATATGTTTTTAATCAGCATCTGAGAGGACAGAGCAGCTTCTAGGCTAGAGGGGTCACCGAGGTGCCAATACAACCTTCTCACCTATGTAGTCAGAGTTTGAAACCTTCTTGAACCTAAAAGAAGAATCCTAGTCATTTCGGCTACAAGAGTCAGCAGGGGACCAGGAGTGGCCCCAGAATGTCTGCCAGCCTTGAATCATACTAATAGATCAAAACCTATATTCATTGACTTAAACCCAAAAACCCACAATTATAGTGAAAAAATCAAGACCTAAAGAGATTACCCAAAAATAAAAAATATCAAATATATATAAAAAAACAAAAATAAAATAAAGTCCCAATATACAAAGTGTCCAAATAATGTGTCCAAACAAAGATCAATTTCTTGATAGGAAGACGCTTCCTACTCCACTGAAGAAGATGCAAATCAATCACAGGTGCTCTTCAAATACCTCAAAAAACAAAATCTCAACATAGTATATTACCTTTTAAATCCCAGAACTAAAGTGCCACACGTGTATCATGCAAAAAAACACTCCAGTGTCACAGCACTCATGTGAGAAAGAAAATTAATAAATATCACTGCAAACTATATATAAAGTGCATAATTACCCTAAAACAAACAGATTCCAGCTTTTAATCAACCACATATGTACAGAGTGTCCTTAGATTGGTGTCCTCTTGTTCCTCAGGACCTCACAAACAGACCAGGAATCAGTATGTGAATTATAATCATATATACAATTTATTGTAGCCACTTACATATAAAAACGATAAGATCAGCAAGACAGCATCCAACTCCTCATGCCCAGTATACGATCCCCTTTCCGTGTGTAGAGGGTCTCCCGATCACCAGGTGATTCCCCCTTGCTACTCCTATCCAGCACTATCACTTTGTAGATCAGGGGGACACCTGAAGTGCACCGTTACTCTCCAGACCTCCAACACACAGGGATTCCAGAATCCAAAATGGCTGCCGCAGCACTTCCGAGAACGTCACGTGCCCTGGACGCGTTTCGTCTCTTCCGGACTTTGTCAACAAGGATACGGATATAAGGTTCCAGTTCTTTAAGTACCCACTCCTAACCTGGTGGAAATACCTCAGCGGCCATCTTACAAAGTGGAAAATTGAGATGAATGACTACCAAAGCTAATATACCATGCTAGATAGTCATAGAGGAAGCAATATTACATCCCCACCCCATAGCTCTCATCCCTAAGTTATCCTCAAGCCATACTTCAGTCCCAAGGATAATTATACCACCTGCAGCCATTTTGGAAACTGAAAGAACAATTTTAAATAACCATAGGGTCGGTGGTAACACCACCCCTTCACCATTGATTGCAAAAATCTAAAAATAATAAAATCATTCACAAAAATTATAAAATATTAAAGAATATTAGAAGTACATACTAAAAAAAAAAAAAAAAAAAAATTAAATTTAAAAATTAAAATTACAAATCAGAAATAAAACAATTTAAATCCAAGTCAATATTAAGACCCCTAGGTTTCAAGGTGTTAAGTTTAAAGATCCAGAAAGTTTCATTACGGGATATTTCCTGTACTTTATTACATCCCCTCCAATGAGTATCAAGAATATCAATACCACAAAAACTCAGAACACTAGGATCCGAATTGTGAAAATCACGGAAATGCTTTGACACACTATGTTCCTTCCTTCCTTTTTTTATGTTCCCCACATGTTCTTTAAGTCGAATTTTAAGATCTCTTTTCGTTCTACCCACGTATTGGATTTTACAGGGACATTCCAACAAGTAGGTGACATACTTCATATTGCATGTTATAAACTTCTTGATCATAAACTCCTCCCCCGTAACTGTAGATTTAAACGTGGAGATCTTTTTCACTTTAATGCCGGTCGTTTTACATATCCTACACTTCCTACATGGGAAGAAACCTGTTAATCCAAAGATCCGTGATTTTCTAGGGGGGGAGATAATCCCTTTTACTAATAGGCCCCTCAAGTTATCACTTTTTCTATATATAAAGGAAGGTTTCTCAGGTAGCGTCTTGGCTAGAATATCATCTTTGTGTAACATCGGCCAATATTTTCTAATGACATTCTCCACTTCCCTATACTGGCAACTAAATTTGGGGATAAAAGCGTATTCCATTGAACGTTTCCCCTCCCTCCTTTTTTTCTTAATATTTCTCTTCTCCTTCCCATCTCCCAAATACTTTCTACTTACTGCCTATCTCATCTTCTCTAGAGAATCCTGATCATACCCTTTAGCAACAAAACGTTCCTTAATATATTCCAACTGGACAATATAGTTAGAGATGAGCGAATTTATCAAAAATTCGATTCGGCTGATTCGGCGAATTCCAGTATGAAATTCGATTCGATGCGAATTAATTCGCTACGAAGTTAACTTATTAAAAGGGTTTCTAGGCTTCAGAGAGCCTTTAAATTAGTGCAGAACACTGTACCTTTAATTCAAATGCCCTTGGAGATGAGGAAGGAGAAGGAGAAGGAGAAGGATGAGAAGAAGGAGAAGGATGAGAAGAAGGAGAAGGAGAAGGATGAGAAGATGGAGAAGGAGAAGGATGAGAAGAAGGAGAAGGAGAAGGATGAGAAGAAGGAGAAGGATGAGAAGAAGGAGAAGGAGAAGGAGAAGGAGAAGGAGAAGGAGAAGGATGAGAAGATGGAGAAGGAGAAGGATGAGAAGAAGGAGAAGGATGAGAAGAAGGAGAAGGAGAAGGATGAGAAGAAGGAGAAGGAGAAGGATGAGAAGAAGGAGAAGGATGAGAAGAAGGAGAAGGATGATAAGAAGGAGAAGGATGAGAAGAAGGAGAAGGATGAGAAGAAGGATGAGAAGAAGGAGAAGGATGAGAAGAAGGATGAGAAGAAGGAGAAGGATGAGAAGAAGGAGAAGGAGAAGGATGAGAAGAAGGAGAAGGATGAGAAGAAGGAGAAGGATGAGAAGAAGGAGAAGGATGAGAAGAAGGAGAAGGAGAAGCAGAAGGAGAAGGATGAGAAGAAGGAGAAGGATGAGAAGATGGAGAAGGAGAAGGATGAGAAGAAGGAGAAGGAGAAGGATGAGAAGAAGGAGAAGGAGAAGGATGAGAAGAAGGAGAAGGAGAAGGATGAGAAGAAGGAGAAGGATGAGAAGAAGGAGAAGGAGAAGGATGAGAAGAAGGAGAAGGATGAGAAGAAGGATGAGAAGAAGGATGAGAAGAAGGAGAAGGATGAGAAGAAGGAGAAGGATGAGAAGAAGCAGAAGGATGAGAAGAAGGAGAAGGATGAGAAGAAGGATGAGAAGAAAGATGAGAAGAAGGATGAGAAGAAGGAGAAGGATGAGAAGAAGGAGAAGGATGAGAAGATGGAGAAGGAGAAGGATGAGAAGAAGGAGAAGGAGAAGGATGAGAAGAAGGAGAAGGATGAGAAGAAGGAGAAGGAGAAGGAGAAGGATGAGAAGATGGAGAAGGAGAAGGATGAGAAGAAGGAGAAGGATGAGAAGAAGGAGAAGGAGAAGGATGAGAAGAAGGAGAAGGAGAAGGATGAGAAGAAGGAGAAGGATGAGAAGAAGGAGAAGGATGATAAGAAGGAGAAGGATGAGAAGAAGGAGAAGGATGAGAAGAAGGATGAGAAGAAGGAGAAGGATGAGAAGAAGGATGAGAAGAAGGAGAAGGATGAGAAGAAGGAGAAGGAGAAGGATGAGAAGAAGGAGAAGGATGAGAAGAAGGAGAAGGATGAGAAGAAGGAGAAGGATGAGAAGAAGGAGAAGGAGAAGCAGAAGGAGAAGGATGAGAAGAAGGAGAAGGAGAAGGATGAGAAGATGGAGAAGGAGAAGGATGAGAAGAAGGAGAAGGAGAAGGATGAGAAGAAGGAGAATGAGAAGGATGAGAAGAAGGAGAAGGAGAAGGATGAGAAGAAGGAGAAGGATGAGAAGAAGGAGAAGGAGAAGGATGAGAAGAAGGAGAAGGATGAGAAGAAGGATGAGAAGAAGGAGAAGGATGAGAAGAAGGAGAAGGATGAGAAGAAGGAGAAGGATGAGAAGAAGGAGAAGGATGAGAAGAAGGATGAGAAGAAGGATGAGAAGAAGGAGAAGGATGAGAAGAAGGACAGTTCTGTGACAGTTTCTGTCTATTTCTGACAGTTCCATGACATTCCCTCCATACAGCGGTTTCCGGCAAAAAGTGTATGTGCAGAGTTCCTCTATTCTGCAGATACACTTAGAGGAGCTCTGCAGATAGACTTTTTGCCGGCTTGGAATTATTCTTATTTTCATCCTACTTCTTCTTCTTCTTCATCCTCATCCTCATCCTCTTCTTCTTCTTCTTCTGAGGATGAGGATGAAGAAGAAGAAGAAGAAGTAGGATGAAAATAAGAATAATTCCAAGCCGGCAAAAAGTGTATGTGCAGAGTTCCTCTATTTCTGACAGTTCTCTGACAGCTCCTTCACATGTACAGTGGTTGAAACATCTGTATCCTAAATGTAAACTAATAGATACAATGTTTCAACCGCTTTACATGTGTTCCTTCTGTCAGAGAACTGTCAAAAATAGCGGAGCTCTCTGCAGGGACACTTTTGCCGCCTGATCGGGAAATATTCGATTCGCGCACCCGAAGTAGGCAAAATTTCGGATTCGACGCGAATCGAATATTTCCTGAAATTCGACTCGAATTCCGGTTCGCCTGGTTCGATTTGCTCATCTCTAAATATAGTCTTCCAATCTTGTGCAGTTTCTCATAATACGAATAAATTGGCCTTTAGGAATCCCTTGATTCCACAAAGGATGGTGACAACTACTAGTCAGGATAAATCCATTCTTGTCGGTATCCTTAAAGAACGTTTTGAAGCACAATCTATTCTCATACTTGAAAACATGTAAATCCAAAAAATTGGCCCATTTCGTACTACTACTAGTGGTGAAACTCAATCCCAATTTGTTATTATAAATATTTTCCAAAAAGATCTCAAAGTCAGATTTATCTCCTTCCTACACTATCAAGATTTTTTTTTTATTTTTATTTTTAGTATGTACTTCTAATATTCTTTAATATTTTATAATTTTTGTGAATGATTTTATTATTTGTAGATTTTTGCAATCAATGGTGAAGGGGTGGTGTTACCCCCGACCCTATGGTTATTTAAAATTGTTCTTTCAGTTTCCAAAATGGCTGCAGGTGGTATAATTATCCTTGGGACTGAAGTATGGCTTGAGGATAACTTAGGGATGAGAGCTATGGGGTGGGGATGTAATATTGCTTCCTCTATGGACTATCTAGCATGGTATATCAGCTTTGGTAGTCATTCATCTCAATTTTTCACTTTGTAAGATGGCCGCTGAGGTATTTCCGCCAGGTTAGGAGTGGGTACTTAAAGAACTGGAACCTTATATCCGTATCCTTGTTGACAAAGTCCGGAAGAGACGAAACGCGTCCAGGGCACGTGACGTTCCCGGAAGTGCTGCGGCAGCCATTTTGGATTCTGGAATCCCTGTGTGTTGGAGGTCTGGAGAGTAACGGTGCACTTCAGGTGTCCCCCAGAGCTACAAAGTGATAGTGCTGGATAGGAGTAGCAAGGGGGAATTACCTGGTGATCGGGAGACCCTCTACACACGGAAAGGGGATCGTATACTGGGCATGAGGAGTTGGATGCTGTCTTGCTGATCTTATCGTTTTTATATGTAAGTGGCTACAATAAATTTTATATATGATTATAATTCACATACTGATTCCTGGTCTGTTTGTGAGGTCCTGAGGAACAAGAGGACACCAATCTAAGGACACTCTGTACATATGTGGTTGATTACAAGCTGGAATCTGTTTGTTTTAGGGTAATTATGCACTTTATATATAGTTTGCAGTGATATTTATTAATTTTCTTTCTCACATGAGTGCTGTGACACCGGAGTGTTTTTCTGCATGATACACGTGTGACACTTTAGTTCTGGGATTTAAAAGGTAATATAATATGTTGAGATTTTGTTTTTTGAGGTATTTGAAGAGCACCTGTGATTGATTTGCATCTTCTTCAGTGGAGTAGGAAGCGTCTTCCTATCAAGAAATTGATCTTTGTTTGGACACATTATTTGGACACTTTGCATATTGGGACTTTATTTTATTTTTGTTTTTTTATATATATTTGATATTTTTTATTTTTGGGTAATCTCTTTGGGTCTTGATTTTTTCACTATAATTGTGGGTTTTTGGGTTTAAGTCAATGAATATATGTTTTATTAGTACTTCAGGGGAAGGATATTGATATGACTTTAAGGGATTTCTGAGGATTTTATATATATATGTGTGCTGATTTATACTTATACTAATAGATCAGAGGAATCTTTTTCATCTCTCATAAAAGATACAATATTAGTTGCAGAGAGATGGAAATTCTTCCTTCTGATTGGACACACTGTAGGCTCCATCTACATGTAAAACTGTATTTGTAGCCTCTGTAGAATCCCAGAGAAACACACAAATCAGTTATATTGCGCCTGATTGCGACAGCTGAACAATGATTGGTACTGTCGCGATCGGACTGATGCGCTGGTGTTGGAAATTCTATCCCTAACCCAAAGATCCAAACTGTTCCTAGCCTGTTCCAGATTGGGAACTTCAGAACCCAGAACGTCCTGTGGGCTGGTACAGGACACCCCCAGGGTTGATTGGCCAAGGGCTAAAGTCCAGCCCACATCCAAATTTCAATAAATTGAGGACCCTGAGATATGGACGGCGTGATTCCTGGACTTGCTCCAATCACAGGATAAATCTTGGTAAAAGTTTTATTTCTGTTTTTATTCCCTTTTTATTTCATAGTGAAGAGCCAATTGTGTGTCTTTTTTTTGTATTTTCTGTAACTCTTTTTTGTTTATATTTTATGCTCCACCCACTTTCGGGATATTAAATCATAAAATTAATAGGTGACTTCTGTGTACTAAGCTCGGGCTCATATCTCCAGATAAATTGTTGTATTGTAGTGTCTATGTGCTCGGTTCATTGCCAATATGTATGCAATTGCCCTGCTTGTTGGCAGATTGCAGAGTAGCAGATAGGCCAGACAGAGATCTGTGTATATGTGTGGTGGCCCAGCAGACCAGTCTGCGGACAAACTGTTGGGTGGTGGCAAGCTACCATTTGTTGTGTATCTGGTGTGGGGGAGGGGTGTGTTTGGTGTGGGGGTGTGTGGGGGAGGGGTGTGTCTGGTGTGGGGGAGGGGTGTGTCTGGTGTGGGGGAGGGGTGTGTCTGGTGTGGGGGTGTGTGGACCGTGGAAGAGTGATTAACACCGGGGTTCTATCTTGTAGGATAGTTGGAGGAATCCTAGAAGGGTGTACTAATTACTAGACTGCTCCCCAACCCTTAGAGTGCACCAGATTGTATATAAGATTCCTATCTGCCTGAGTGTGGTCAGCCATCTGGATTGGAGTGGAGTCTCCCTCTAGTGGAGGCCAGAGGCAGTGCGGGCTGTGAAAGGGTATCAAGGCCAGTCTTATATGCTCAATGTTCCCCTCATTCCCTCTATACCCCCAGTCACGGACCATGCCTCGGTTAGCTGGTCGCCGTGGGCGTACGTGTTATCCGGGACAGATACCATCTACTCTGCAAAAGACCCAACTGGGCCCCGACAGCTAACAACCAGCGAAGGGCCAGCCAATGGATTATTCTCAGCTATGCAGATGAGCTATTTGCTTTATTACTCAATCTGTTTTATTCAATAGGCCAACCTTGTGGATTATTTCCCAGCAATTGATCTTTAGTTATTAACGATTCATAATAAATCCAGAAATAAATCCATCTTCATAGTACACTCACTGGACGGCGTCCTGGAGATACGGAGCGCGATCTTCTCAGGAATGAAGGATTCCTTCTTATGATGACGAATGTGGGATCACAAAAAGAGGAAATTCTGAGTGTGAGTCATATTTGGGACTTTTCTTGGTTCCTCTTTCTCCTCCCCTCCCCCCTTTTCTGTCTTAGGATGGAACATGATCATTTGGCCTATTTACAGGGTCTCACTGTGTGGGGTCCGAGGGGAGGTGGTCGTGTGTGCGGATGTTCATCTATGACCCTTGTATCCGCTGTGTGGATGTTCATCTATGACCGTTGTATCCGCTGTGTGGATGTTCATCTATGACCGTTGTATCCGCTGTGTGGATGTTCATCTATGACCGTTGTATCCGCTGTGTGGATGTTCATCTATGACCCTTGTATCCGCTGTGTGGATGTTCATCTATGACCGTTGTATCCGCTGTGTGGATGTTCATCTATGACCGTTGTATCCGCTGTGTGGATGTTCATCTATGACCGTTGTATCCGCTGTGTGGATGTTCATCTATGACCCTTGTATCCGCTGTGTGGATGCTGCTCCCTATATTATTATTATTTTTATAGAGGATTTATGGCGCCAACAGTGTGCTCAGCGCTGTACATTACAATGGGAGACAATACAGCAACAATACAGTCCAATACAAGAGGGATAGGAGGCCTGATCCTGGGAGCTTACAATCTAAGAGGGAGGGCCTGATCCTGGGAGCTTACAATCTAAGAGGGAGGGGCTGATCCTGGGAGCTTACAATCTAAGAGGGAGGACCTGATCCTGGGAGCTTACAATCTAAGAGGGAGGGGCTGATCCTGGGAGCTTACAATCTAAGAGGGAGGACCTGATCCTGGGAGCTTACAATCTAAGAGGGAGGGCCTGATCCTGGGAGCTTACAATCTAAGAGGGAGGGCCTGATCCTGGGAGTTTACAATCTAGGAGGGAGGCCCTGATCCTGGGAGCTTACAATCTAAGAGGGAGGGCCTGATCCTGGGAGCTTACAATCTAAGAGGGAGGGCCTGATCCTGGGAGTTTACAATCTAGGAGGGAGGCCCTGATCCTGGGAGCTTACAATCTAAGAGGGAGGGCCTGATCCTGGGAGCTTACAATCTAATATTACCGCTCATGCTGACATGTGAGTTTGTGGAGAAGGTTTTTCTTTATAAAGATTGTGTAATAACACTATACGACTAATGTTGTATACAGGGGCGGACTGACCATTTAGGCACTCGGGCATTGCCCGAGGGCCCAGGGTCAGTAGGGGGCCCCATGAGATGCCCCTGGTACCTTTCATAGGCTTTTTTGGGTGTGCTTTAAGTGTGCGCGATGACACAGGGGCCCCATGATTTCCTATTGCCCGGGGGCCCCATGAGTTGTCAGTCCGCGCCTGGTTGTATATATATGTATCTTCCAGCTAGGACATTGGACTTCTTTGCCTCCAACTCTTGCGGGGTCCTGAGGAAGCTACTAAGTGAAACGCGTCGACCTCTGGAGGACTTAGATGTCATTACATAAAATGCTGTCAATTATTGGGCTGACTGGATAAAATACTGTTTTTATGATATGTTTCAATAAACATGTTTTATACAGTAATAGGAGTGGACTGACATCTCATGAGGCCCCCGGGCAATTGGGGATCATGGGGCCCCTGTGTCCTCGCCCACACTCAAACCACACCCAAAACAGCCTATGAAAGGTACCAGGGGCATTTCATGGGGCCCCCTACTGACCCCAGGCTCTCGGGCAGTGCCCGTGTGTAGGAATGGTCAGTCCGCCCCTGAGTATATGAGGTGGTCTGTTTTCTGTACCAGTAAAGTCCCATTTGGTTTTTGTGGTTCTTTATTAATTAGCGCTTCATAATAAAACAAGTTACAGAAATAAATGCCATCTCCATAGTACACTCACTGGACGGCGTCCTGGAGATACGGAGCGCGATCTTCTCAGGAATGAAGGATTCCTTCTTATGATGATGAATGTGGGATCACAAAAAGAGGAAATTGTCCCGATCCTTACATTGAGTACACAGGATATCAGACAATTCATGTACAGAGATACATCCCAGAGTGGGCGGAGACAGAAATCATCATCTATCACATGACCAATAGGAGATACATTTTTGGCCCAGAAGTGGTTAATAGTTACATTTTTTATGGCCAGAATTTCTGCATGAGTTGACAGTTTTGAGTTGTTTTCATTCATCTTCAATGACAGATGATGGACAAAGAGTAGAGGAAGTGGAGGAAATGATTCACTTCTGTCTACAGAATGTATAGATCATACACGGCTCAAAAAATGAAAGGAAGACTGAGAACCCATCAGATCCCAATGGGGAGGAATCTCCTGCTGGATCTCTATACTGACATGGACGGGGGATGGGTGAGGAATGTAAGAACGCCCCATCGTTTGATTGAAATGGAAATGATCGACCTACAGAGGACTGACTTCAATGACACCCCAAAAATCAAAGTGAAGAAATTATGCAGCAGGCGAGTCCATGTTGGTGAAATGTCATTGCAGCAACTCAGAATGGCCCTCAGTAGTTTGTGTGGCCCCCACGTGCTTGTATGCATGCCTGACAACGTTGAGGGAGGCTCCTAATGAGACCACGGATGGTGTCCTGGGGATTTCATCCCAGATCTGGATCAGGGCTTCACTGAGCTCCTGGACAGTCTGAGGTGCAACCTATTGGCATCAGATGGACCAAAACATGACATCCCAGAGGGTTCTATTGGATTTAGGTCAGGGGAGCGTGGGGGCCATTCAATGGTATCAACTCCTTCATCCTCCAGGAACTGCCTGCATACTCTCACCACATGAGGCCGGGCATTGTCGTGCACCAGGAGGAACCCAGGACCCCCTGCACCAGGAGGAACCCAGGACCCCCCTGCACCAGGAGGAACCCAGAACCCCCCTGCACCAGGAGGAACCCAGGACCCACTGCACCAGGAGGAACCCAGGACCCCCCTGCACCAGGAGGAACCCAGGACCCCCCTGCACCAGGAGGAACCCAGGACCCACTGCACCAGGAGGAACCCAGGACCCACTGCAGCAGTGTAGAGTCTGACAATGGGTCCAAGGATTTCATTCCCATAACTAATGGCAGTCAGGGTGCCCTTGTCTAGCCTGTAGAGGTCTGTGCTTCCCTCCATGGACCTTCTACAGCCCTGTCCAGCTCCCTTTAGTAACTGCCTGTCTCCTGGAATCTCCTCCATGCTCTTGTCTCCTGGAATCTCCTCCATGCTCTTGAGACTGTTCTAGTAGACACAGCAAACCTTCTGGCAATGGCAGGTATTGATGTGCCATCGTGGAGGAGTTGGACTGCCTGTACAACCTCTGTAGGGTCCAGGTATGGCCTCATGCTACCAGTAGTGACACCGACCCGAGCCAAATACAAAACTAGTGAGAGACAGTCAGAAAAGATGAGGAGGGAAACAAGTGTCAGTGGCCTCCACCTGTAAAACCATTCCTGTTTTGGGGGTCGTCTCATTGTTGCCCATCTAGTGCACCTGTTGTTAATTTCATGAACACCAAAGCAGATGAAACTGATGAACAACCCCCCTCCTCCCAGATCTCTCCTCCCTTTCCTTCCCGCACTCTCCTCCCTCTCCTCCCAGATCTCTCCTCCCTTTCCTTCCCGCACTCTCCTCCCCCTCCTCCCAGATCTCTCCTCCCTTTCCTTCCTGCTCTCTCCTCCCCCTCCTCCCAGATCCCTCCTTCCCCTCCTCCCAGATCTCTCCTCCCTTTCCTTCCCGCTCTCTCCTCCCCCTCCTCCCAGATCTCTCCTCCCTTTCCTTCCCGCTCTCTCCTCCCCCTCCTCCCAGATCTCTCCTCCCCCTCCTCCCGGATCTCTCCTCCCTTTCCTTCCCACTCTCTCCTCCCCCTCCTCCCAGATCTCTCCTCCCCCTCCTCCCAGATCTCTCCTCCCTTTCCTTCCCGCTCTCTCCTCCCCCTCCCCCCAGATCTCTCCTCCTTTTATCATATAGCTCTGACATATACCGCAGCGCTGTACAGAGAACACTGAGCCAGTCCCATGAGTCTCTGCACCAGAGAGGTTGGTTGTGCAGTTGCTCTCCAGACATTAGGGGGCAGGCCTGCTTGCCTGGCCCCAGCAAGATGACTGATTATGGGATAGGCCCAGACCCAGCTTGTCCTCCCATGCTTCACCTACACCTGAAGACCTTGGCTGTGGCCCTAAAAGATGGGAATCCCTCCCTGCCTTCAGAGAGTGGGTTGCTGACTGGTGGGAATTGCAAAGGAGGAGAAGAAGCGGATTATAAGAAGAAGAAAGTTCTGCATAAGGCATGGAGCAGCGGCAGAGTCTGAAGCCGGAGATGAAAGGTTTGGAGGACGTCATGAAGCAGCGGCAGAGTCTGAAGCCGGAGCTGAAAGGTTTGGAGGACGTCATGAAGCAGCGGCAGAGTCTGAAGCCGGAGCTGAAAGGTTTGGAGGACGTCATGAAGCAGCGGCAGAGTCTGAAGCCGGAGATGAAAGGTTTGGAGGACGTCATGAAGCAGCAGCAGAATTTGATGAAAGCGCTGAAGGAGAAGAGCGGAGCTTTCAAAGAAAAGTTCCAGAATGAGGAAAGGTTCAGGAAAATGAAGGGAGACGCCAGTAAAGATCCAGCTTCGGCGGTGGCAGTACGGGTGGAGAGCGAGGAGGGGGTCCTGGATGCTGCCCCTGATATCCCATCCACCTCAGGATCTGATTCCCCGGAGGAAATGTCAGCCTCTGCCTCACTCCCTCCCCAGCAAGCTGGAGGAACAGCACAGGAGGTAGAGGAACATGGCAGAGGGCTGCTGAACTTCATTACAGGGATGGAGTCTCCCCTAAGTGGAAGAACCTTCCGGTTTTCCGAGGACGATGAGGATGATGGTGAGGACTCTGTACCTGGTCCTGTAAAGGAAAAAAAGACTGAGAAGCCGCGCTTTATTAAAAGTGACAATTTGGACTCCAGTATGGACAGCCATGTGCACTGCAGAGTTTTGGAGGGAAATCCTCCAGTGTGCACAGAGCTCTGCAGGGAAGATGGCTGCTGTGCCTGCAGGACTGCACTCTGCTGGGACTGTGGACTCTGATACCAGGAACCCTGTGACTGTGGACTCTGATACCAGGAACCCTGTGACTGTGGACTCTGATACCAGGAACCCTGCGACTGTGGGCTCTGATACCTGGAACCCTGCAACTGTGGGCTCTGATACCAGGAACCCTGTGACTGTGGACTCTGATACCTGGAACCCTGTGACTGTGGGCTCTGATACCAGGAACCCTGTGACTGTGGGCTCTGATACCAGGAACCCTGTGACTGTGGGCTCTGATACCAGGAACCCTGCGACTGTGGGCTCTGATACCAGGAACCCTGCGACTGTGGGCTCTGATACCAGGAACCCTGCGACTGTGGGCTCTGATACCAGGAACCCTGCGACTGTGGGCTCTGATACCAGGAACCCTGCGACTGTGGGCTCTATATACCAGGAACCCTGCGACTGTGGGCTCTATATACCAGGAACCCTGCGACTGTGGGCTCTGAAACCAGGAACCCTGCGACTGTGGGCTCTGATACCAGGAACCCTGCGACTGTGGGCTCTGATACCTGCAACCCTGCGACTGTGGGCTCTGATACCTGGAACCCTGCGACTGTGGGCTCTGATACCGGGAACCCTGCGACTGTGGGCTCTGATACCTGGAACCCTGCGACTGTGGGCTCTGATACCGGGAACCCTGCGACTGTGGGCTCTGATACCGGGAACCCTGCGACTGTGGGCTCTGATACCGGGAACCCTGCGACTGTGGGCTCTGATACCGGGAACCCTGCGACTGTGGGCTCTGATACCGGGAACCCTGCGACTGTGGGCTCTGATACCGGGAACCCTGCGACTGTGGGCTCTGATACCGGGAACCCTGCGACTGTGGGCTCTGATACCAGGAACCCTGCGACTGTGGGCTCTGATACCAGGAACCCTGCGACTGTGGGCTCTGATACCAGGAACCCTGCGACTGTGGGCTCTGATACCAGGAACCCTGCGACTGTGGGCTCTGATACCAGGAACCCTGCGACTGTGGGCTCTGATACCAGGAACCCTGCGACTGTGGGCTCTGATACCTGCAACCCTGCGACTGTGGGCTCTGATACCAGGAACCCTGTGACTGTGGGCTCTGATACCAGGAACCCTGCGACTGTGGGCTCTGATACCAGGAACCCTGCGACTGTGGGCTCTGATACCTGCAACCCTGCGACTGTGGGCTCTGATACCAGGAACCCTGTGACTGTGGACTCTGCTGGGGGGGAAGGTAAAGGTGGGAACTGACATTTTGGCTGAGCAATCCCTGCCGATGGCTTCAAATGCAGCAGAAATGGTGGGAGGGAAAATGCCAGCTGCACTGTGAAAGGTGTTGCTGAAACCCAGGGGAGAGTGACCAGGAGTGGAAGGCTTTTGCCTAAGAGGAGTATGATGGGGGAGGGGGAGACAGGAGCATCTGGTGTGAGTGAGTCTGCTGGGAGCAGTAGTGCCACGAGTGAAAGGAAACATATGGATGATAAGAGTGCTTGCAATGCTGGAAAGGGGAATGCCTGTGTGTTGGTGGATCAGTCCGGAGGGCTCCTATGAATATGATCTGTCCTTTGTGCGCCCCGAGTCTCTGGATATATTCTGGGAGAAGTATGAACACATGTATGGGGGTCTGCCGGAGTAGAAGGGACTCGTCCCAAAGGTTGTCTCATGCCAACCTCTAGTGAAGACGGTCACCATTCTAGTACTGAATGAGTCTATCCCTTCTGCTGGCTTGGCTGTCTGGCTGAGATTCGGGGAGCTACTGACACCTCTGAAGATTGTGGATGACAGGGGGATATGGACTGGTGGGTGGTCGGTGTGGATGAGAGGGGGATATGGACCGGTGGGTGGTCGGTGTGGATGAGAGGGGGATATGGACCGGTGGGTGGTCGGTGTGGATGACAGGGGTTTATGGACTGGTGGGTGGTCGGTGTGGGTGACAGGGGTTTATGGACTGGTGGGTGGTCGGTGTGGATGACAGGGGGATATGGACTGGTGGGTGGTCAGTGTGGATGAGAGGGGGATATGGACTGGTGGGTGGTCAGTGTGGATGAGAGGGGGATATGGACTGGTGGGTGGTCAGTGTGGATGAGAGGGGGATATGGACTGGTGGGTGGTCAGTGTGGATGAGAGGGGGATATGGACTGGTGGGTGGTCAGTGTGGATGACAGGGATATGGACTGGTGGGTGGTCAGTGTGGATGACAGGGGGATATGGACTGGTGGGTGGTCGGTGTGGATGACAGGGGGATATGGACTGGTGGGTGGTCGGTGTGGATGACAGGGGGATATGGACTGGTGGGTGGTCGGTGTGGATGAGAGGGGGATATGGACTGGTGGGTGGTCGGTGTGGATGACGGGGATATGGACTGGTGGGTGGTCGGTGTGGATGACGGGGGGATATGGACTGGTGGGTGGTCGGTGTGGATGACAGGGGTTTATGGACTGGTGGGTGGTCGGTGTGGATGACAGGGGGATATGTACTGGTGGGTGGTCGGTGTGGATGACAGGGGTTTATGGACACCACCAAACAACTTGTACACTCCCTCATCATCTCACGCCTGGACTACTGCAACTCCCTCCTCACCGGCCTACCTCACCACAGACTATCCTGAACTCAGCGGCCAGACTCATCCACCTCACCAACGGCTCCACATCCGCCACCCCCCTCTGCCAATCCCTCCACTGGCTCCCGATTGCCCAGCACATCAAATTCAAACTACTAACTCTGACCTACAAAGCCATTCACAATGCTGCCCCAAACTACATAACTGACCTGATACCCAAATACTACCCTACCCGTGCCCTCCGCTTCTCACAGGACCTCCTACTCTCTAGCTCCCTGGTCTCCTCCTCCCACGCCCGACTGCAGGACTTCTCCAGGACTTCCCCCATCCTCTGGAACTCCCTACCCCAATCCATCAGACTGTCACCTACCCTCCTCACCTTCAGGCGCTCCCTGAAAACCCATCTCTTCAGGGAAGCCTACCCCAACCTCACCTAACAGCCAATCTCCTCCACTCCTCCCACCACTCCATCCCCAACAGCCACTTCCTCCTGTACCACTACCCCCTCCCTCCTAGATTGTAAGCTCCAAGGATCAGGGCCCTCCCCCCCCTCGTGTATTGTATTATTACTGTCTTGTCTCGTGTTATGTCCCCACTATAATGTACAGCGCTGAGCAATCCTTTTGGCGCCATATAAATACTGTATAATAATAATAATGTGCCTGTACCCGAACCTGGAAGGGTGGAGGCTGTGACGGGAGTCACTTTGAGTGGGGGGATCATGGAACCCAGCTTACCTTGCAGAGGTGGGGAGACCCCTGTCTCAGCTCCCCATATCCCTCCTATGTGCAAGTCACCCTGTGTCTCTTAGGGGTACAGGGTGACTAATGGACGCTGAGAATGCAGTTGGAATGACTTCAGATGGGACAGTAATATTTATCAGCCATATGAAGACTATTCCTGGTTGTTGATTCTGAACTAGACATGTGAATTGAAGAAGCTGATCACGCCGGGCTTTCCTCTACTCCAGTGTAGATGCCGGACCGTCTGCTCTGTAGTGAGATCCTAATTCATCCAACCATTGTCTAGGTGTGATTCCCATTCACCTTGTGTTTCGGTCACCCAGCTAGCTGACCTAATGACCTCACTGTGTAGAGTGTGAAGTCTATTCCTGTATATAGCTGTGTTTGCATATGATCATGTGATCAGTCTGTGTGTATGGTATGATCATGTGATCAGTCTGTGTGTATGGTATGATCATGTGATCAGTCTCAGTGTGTATGGTATGATCATGTGATCAGTCTCAGTGTGTATGGTATGATCATGTGATCAGTCTCAGTGTGTATGGTATGATCATGTGATCAGTCTCAGTGTGTATTGTATAAAAAGCTTGTTTGATAAGAGTTCCATGTTCAGATTGGTGTCGTCTAGTCTTGTATGGTCAGCGGTGGTGTCAGTGGTCGGTGTTTGGACAGACTGTCGTCTAGTCTTGTATGGTCAGCAGTGGTGTCAGTGGTCGGTGTTCTGACAGATTGGTGTCGTCTAGTCTTGTATGGTCAGCAGTGGTGTCAGTGGTCGGTGGTCGGTGTTCGGACAGACTGTCGTCTAGTCTTATATGGTCAGCGATGGTGTCAGTGTTCGGTGTTCGGACAGGGAGGCTGTATTCTAATGGCAGTACTCAAGCTCAGTCTGGGTCGGTTCCGTTACATTGGTGGCAGCAGTGGGATGCTTCCTGCAGTCTAGGACATCCAAGCCTCCACCGGGATCCAAGGTTTGGATAGCAGGAGAGGAGAGATACAGATACCACCCACAGCTATGGACACGGAGGTCTTATGGTGGATGCAGGAACTGCTGGCTTACCTAGACGATCCTGTTTCTGCACGGGACGAGCTTGGATGGAGGAATGCGTCTGTCCAACAGCTGGATGAAGGTATGGAAGATGGAGCAGTCGGCTCATCCCTCCAATGACAGATCCCAGCATGTATGGATCTAATGGATTTTTCATTGGAGGATGTTATGGGTGATGAGTCACCTGCCAAAGTGCTGGCACTGCGCCCAAGGGCCACCAGCCCGTACCCTGGACATTTAGCCATTCCAGAGACTGGGGATTGATAGACTTCTCTGCTGAGGAAAAACCACCTGGTGAGCCTCCAGCAGAAGAGCCGGCAACAGGGCCAAACATTGCTGAGCTCTACCCAGGACCAACAACAGCTTCAGTCCCCCTGAGAGAAGAGGCGGCCGGCCTTTCTCCTGCACCACTGACAGATTTGACTACAAATCTCTCCACTTATTTCCTCTGGGAAGTGGCTGCTATCTATCCATTCAGTCAGTCGTTTGCATGGACCGTCACTCGTAAGTGACTTTTTCCATGAATTCTCTTACCAATTATTTTTACAGGGTAGGTTGCCAGGTCTTTCCCCAACCCCCACCATGCAGGAGAAGTGGCTGCTATAGTGGACCCCAATGCCCTCTGTCTACAAAACTCTCCACTTCTTTCCTCTGGGGAGTGGCTGCTGTAGTGGACCCCAATGCCCCTCTATGTCTCTACAAATCTCTCCACTTCTTTCCTCAGGGGAGTGGCTGCTGTAGTGGACCCCAATGCCCCTCTATGTCTCTTCAAATCTCTCCACTTCTTTCCTCTGGGGAGTGGCTGCTGTAGTGGACCCCAATGCCTCTCTATGTCTCTACAAATCTCTCCACTTCTTTCCTCAGGGGAGTGGCTGCTGTAGTGGACCCCAATGCCTCTCTATGTCTCTACAAATCTCTCCATTTCTTTCCTCTGGGGAGTGGCTGCTGTAGTGGACCCCAATGCCCCTCTATGTCTCTACAAATCTCTCTACTTCTTTCTTCTGGGGAGTGGCTGCTGTAGTGGACCCCAATGCCCCTCTATGTCTCTACAAATCTCTCCACTTCTTTCCTCAGGGGAGTGGCTGCTGTAGTGGACCCCAATGCCTCTCTATGTCTCTACAAATCTCTCCACTTTTTTCCTCGGGGGAGTGGCTGCTGTAGTGGACCCCAATGCCTCTATGTCTCTACAAATCTCTCCACTTCTTTCCTCGGGGGAGTGGCTGCTGTAGTGGACCCCAATGCCCCTCTATGTCTCTACAAATCTCTCCACTTCTTTCCTCTGGGGAGTGGCTGCTGTAGTGGACCCCAATGCCTCTCTGTCTCTACAAATTTCTGGAGGCCCATGTTCCTCAGCATCTGCATTGGATAACACGAGGACCTACTTACGGTGGGGGTTGGTCAATGCTGAGCTATGAATCACCCAATCAGAATAATGTTCACGTGTAAGTAAAGGCAAAACGTTTTTTTCTTGTATGTTGGGATCGAGGAGAGAGGGATCAGATCCCGTCATTTGTATTGCTGTCTCTGCTACATCTCTATTGGTCCTGTTTGTCGTTATCCTTGAAAGTGAAAATTGGTTTGTCCCCAGAAAAGCAATTGAGGGGAAATCTTCCAATCAGGACATTAGTTCTGAGCTTTTCCTGGAGAATAACTGACGGGTTATAATCCCCCATTCCATTATCTAAAATGAAAACCAAACAAAAAAAAGTTTTGCCTTTAACCCCTCCCCTTCCTGAGGATTTACCCCCCCCTTCCTAACCACGCCTCTTTTTGCTACTCAGCGCTGCACTAATTCACCTGATAATTGCACGGTCATGCAATGCTGCACCCAAACTAAATTTACATCCTTTTTCTCACACAAATAGAGCTTTCTTTTGGCGGTATTTGATCACCTGTGCGCTTTTTATTTTTCGCACTATAGACAAAAAAATACCAAAGATTTTGAAGAAAAACGATATTTTGTACTTCCGGCTATAAAAAATATATAGTAAACTCAAAGTTATTTATACATTTAGGCCAAAATGTATTCTGCTCCATGTTTTTGGTGAAAACTCCCAATAAGTGTATATTGATTGCTTTGTGTGACAGTTATAGCGTCTACAAACTATGGGAGAGATCATGGAATTTACACCATTTTTCTGCTATACAGCACTGCGCTAGTTTAACTGACAATTGCGCGGTCATGCAATACGGTACATAAATGAAATTTATGTTCTTTTTTTACACAAATTGGTCTTACTTTTAGTGGTATTTGTGTTTATATTGCCAAAAATTAAAAGCACACAGGTGATCAAACATTTGAGAATTTGTTTTTTTTTTATTTTCATAATAAATATCCCAAAAAACTAAAATTTTGTGATAAATTTAGGCCAAAATGTATTCTGCTCCATGTTTTTGGTTATAAAAATCCCAGTAAGTGTATAGTGATTGCTTTGTGTGAAAGTTATAGATTCTACAAACTATGGGAGAGATAATGGAATTTACACATCTTTTACTTTCTGACTGCCCATCACATCTCTTGAGGTGCTAAAATACCAGGCGGTACAAACACCCCCAAATGACCCCTTTTCGGAAAGTAGACACCCTACGCTATCTGCCGAGAGGCATATTGAGTCCATGGAAGATTTATTTTTTCCCACAAGTTTCTGGAAAATGTCAAAAACACTTTTTTTTACACAAATTTATCAATTAAATGATATATTTCTCACACAAGCCATGTGTATATGTGGAATTACACCACAAAATACATTCTACTACTTCTACCGAGTATGGGGGTACCACATGTGTGAGACTTTTTGGGAGCCTAGCCACATACAGGAGCCTGAAATCCAATGACCACTTTGAAACCCGGAAGGTGCGTAACTTCCTCATTACCTATCACAGTTTTGGAGGCCCTGAAATGCCAGGATAAACACCAAACCTCCCCAAAATGACCCCTTTTTGGAAAGTAGACACCCCAAGGAGTTTAAAAAGAGGCATCGTGAGCAGGGGCGGACTGACAACTCATGGGGCCCCCAGGCAATAGGGGATCATGGGGCCCCTGTGTCCTTGCCCATACTCAAATCACACCAAAAAAAGCTTATGAAAGGTACCAGGGGCATCTCATGGGGCCCCCTACTGACCCCGGGCCCTCGGGCAGTGCACGAGTATCCAAATGGTCAGCCCGAGTATCCAAATGGTCAGTCCATCCCTGATTGTGAGTATTTTGCAGATCTAATTTTTTCTCACAAGGTTTTGAAATATTAAAAAGAAAAGAAAAAACATTTTTTTGGTTTTTTTCTTCATTTTCCAAAAACTTGTGGTAACAAATGAGATCTGCAAAATACTTACCATGCTTCTGATCAAATTTCTTGGGGTGTCTACTTTCCAAAAAGGGGTCTTTTTTGGGGGGGGGGGGTGGTGGTGCTATCCTGGCATTTCAGGGCCTCCGAAACTGTGATAGGTAGTCTGGAAGTGTAATGAGGAAATAAAGCCCTTTAACAGCCTGAAGGTGCTTATTGGATTTTGGGGTCCTGTACTTGGCTAGACTGCCAAATGTCTCTCACGTGTGGTACCCCCATACTCGGGAGAAGTAGCAGAATGTATATTGGGGAGTAATTCCACATATACACATGGCTTGTGTGAGCGATAAATCATTTAAGAGACAATTATGTGTAAAAAAAATATAATTTTTTTGGCAATTCCAAAAACTTGTGGTAAAAAAATAAATTCTTCTATTGATTCAACATTCCTCTCAGCAAATAGTTTGGGGTGTTTAATTTCCAAAAAGGGGTCATTTTGGGGGGTGGCGGTGTTTTATGCCCAGCATTAGAAGTTCATGCCACACATCACTCACTCTTCTAACCACCTGAAGATCAAGCCTTTTCTGACACTTTTTTTTTTTTACTTGTTTTCTGCTAGGAAATTACTTTAAACCCCCAAACATTATATATTTTTTTAAAGCAGACACCCTAGTGAATAAAATGGTGAGTACTGCAATTTTTTATGGCACATAGTACTCGCGCAGCGATTTTTCAAACGCAATTAAAAAACAAAAACACTTTTTTAAACTTTTAATGCACAAAAACACAATATATTGGCCAATTATTTGGTAAGATATAAAAGATAATGGTATGCCGAGTAAATAGATACCAAACATGACATGCTTTAAAACTGTGCATGCCCCGTACAATGGTGACAAACTGCACACATTTTTAATATCCAATGTTTAAAAAGCCTCTACAAGCCACCATTTTAGATTTACAGAGGAGCATCCACCCACTTCTAATGGTGGGCACACATTAGGTCGCACGGTGCCACATGTGCCAGTTCCAAGATTATACAAATGTCTAAATAGTGGCACGCTTGAATAAAAATTGTCCACATATAAGTGGTACCCCATATGGAAAGAGGATGACACCAAGTCCCAAACTATCTTGTCACTGCTCCCCATGTAGTCTGGACATCCGGGGGGCTCCACGTGACTATCATGTCACTGCTCCCCATGTAGTCTGGACATCCGGGGGGCTCCACGTGACTATCATGTCACTGCTCCCCATGTAGTCTGGGCATCCGGGGGGCTCCACGTGACTATCATGTCACTGCTCCCCATGTAGTCTGGACATCCGGGGGGCTCCACGTGACTATCATGTCACTGCTCCCCATGTAGTCTGGACATCCGGGGGGCTCCACGTGACTATCATGTCACTGCTCCCCATGTAGTCTGGACATCCGGGGGGCTCCACGTGACTATCTTTTCCCTCGTAAATCCAAAACGTATAAGTATAGCCTGTTGTCCTCTCACAGGTCTTCTACATCCTGACCCCATATCTGGCACATTGCTGGGGAGAAATTGTTTGAATGCAAGGCGGCCAGAAAAATGAATGAGGGACTCCTCAACGCAGATGTTTTGCTGGGGAGTATAGACATCTGCAGGTTTTGGGTTAAAATGATTTACAGAGGGGCTGAATTTTGTGGAGCCGGTCAAATTCAGGGTCACCCCGAGGATGACAGAGTGTATTGTCACTGAAATTCAGGGTCACCCCGAGGATGACAGAGTGTATTGTCACTGAAATTCAGGGTCACCCCGAGGATGACAGAGTGTATTGTCACTGAAATTCAGGGTCCCCCCGAGGAGGACAGAGTGTATTGTCACTGAAATTCAGGGTCCCCCCGAGGAGGACAGAGTGTATTGTCACTGAAATTCAGGGTCACCCCGAGGAGGACAGAGTGTATTATCACTGAAATTCAGGGTCACCCCGAGGAGGACAGAGTGTATTGTGACTAAAATTCAGGGTCCCCCCCGAGGAGGACAGAGTGTATTGTGACTGAAATTCAGGGTCCCCCCAAGGAGGAAAGAGTTTATTGACACTGAAATTCAGGGTACCCCCCCGAGGAGGACAAAGTGTATTGTCACTGAAATTCAGGGTCCCCCCGAGGAGGACAGTGTATTGTGACTGAAATTCAGGGTCCCCCCGAGGAGGACAAAGTGTATTGTCACTGAAATTCAGGGTCCCCCCCAAGGATGACAGTGTATTGTCACTGAAATTCAGGGTCTCCCCGAGGAGGACAGAGTGTATTGTCACTGACATACATAACACATTATCGTCTCATATCTAGTCCTGGCCATGGCAGCAGAGAACACGGATACGATGAATGGGGTCTGCGGACCAACAACCACAATTCATGTCTTTAGTAATGTCCATGTTGAGGGTTTGGCCCCCAAAAATTTTAATTCGGGATCCGTAATGAGTTTCCATGTGATTGGTCTGCGAAGGTTTGAATTTGGGTCGGCGGCAATGAATTGTTGTGCATATAAATTGCTGGGATCCACAATCAACACATACAGATCTTCCATGAAAAACAGCTCCAAATAAAGGGGAGGAGTTACATTTGCTGTTTCCACCTGAATTCCGGGTTGGGTAGTGGATGGGGGGAGTACGGGGGCTGATTCTGCCAACACTGCGGTTTTGTGTGCAATGTATGAAGTGACAGTGACCTACTGACACTGCACTTGCTGGGGGAGAAGGGGGGGGTAAGCGTAGGGGCTAAACGCAGGTGCTGGCAGGTGCCGGGGCTGATCCCGCTAACGCTGCATTTTTGGGGACGCTATACTAATGTGAACGCTGGTATAGTGCTGATCTGATCAAAGATATTGAACCGTTCAGACACTATACTAGCAATGGAGGATTATTGTGTATGAGCGTCTTCCTGGCAATCAAGGGGTTAAATGTGAGGACTGGTGTACTGAGGGCAATCTGACACCATCTGGGAGGGGCGTGAAAAATCACAGGAGTGGGAATCAACTATATATACACACATGATTTTGCGCACATGTGCCGCCCTGTAGAAGTATTTCTGCTGTAGGGTGGTCAGGAAGCGGTTACAGAAGAGGTTTGTGTTACGTCGCTGTGTTACTTTAACTGACAATTGCGCGGTCATGCAACTCTGCACCCAAATTCAATTTACATCCTTTTTCCCCACTATTTGAGCTTTCTTTTGCTGGTATTTGATCACCTGTGCAATTTTTATTTTTTGTGCTAAAACAAAAAAAAAAAAAGGACAGGCAATTTTGAGAAAAAAACTATATTTTGGACTTTTTGCTACAAAACATGTCCAGTAAAAAAATGTAAAAATCAAATTTCATCATAAATTTTTGACCAAAATGTCTCCCGCTCCATGTCTTTGCTAAAAAAAAAATCCCAATATGTGTAAATTAATTGGTTTATGTGAAGGTTATAGTGTTTACAAATGGAAGGATAGAAACTGGGATTTTTTTTTATACTAATAATAGCGGGAATCAGCGACTTATGGCGGGACTGTGGGATTGTGGCGGGCATTCTGACACGGGAGGGGGGGACTGACTTGGGGTCACTGACATCCCCAGTGACACCAATACAGTCATCAGTGCAAATAAAAAAAAAACACTGACACTGTACTAATGGCACTGGAGAGGAAGGAGTTAATGTGAGGGCAATCAAAGGGTTAACTGTGTGAGGGGAATGTTTCACTAGGGGGAGGGGGGTGTGTGCTTCACTGTAAACACACTGATCCAGAAGGCTGAGCTCAGCCATCGGGATCAGTGTGCTCAAACTGACAGGGAGGAGAGCTGTATTGTAAACACTGCAGCCATCCTCCCTGCCAGTGTTTGCTGGTAATCGCTGGGCTCTGCTGGGTAATCACCAGCCGGGACCTGGTGATTGACACCCACGGCTGCAATCGCCGGTGGGGGTAAGACGGTCGCACTCCTCGCACGCGCCCCCTACCCAAAAAGCAGAATCACGTATCTACTGTATATACACACATGATTTTGCACAGTGGTGTCGTGGTATATCTACTGTGGCTGGTCGGCAAGCAGTTAATTCAAACTTTGTTTACAAACAAAGTCATGTGATCACCATGTCAGAGCTGTCATGAGGAACCACCCGGCTCTGTTGATAAATAACGTTCTTGCTTTGCCCAACGCCGTGTCACGCAGCATGGAGATCTGATGTGGGTTTGTTTATGAAGAAAGCCCCGGGGCTTCCCACCAAGGGCACTTCACCCTGCCGGCTATAAAAGATCACGTCACCCCGTAATGTCTCATGGCAGAATTAGAGAATAATGGTCATTTTCCCACCAAATTTGGCAAAATCACCTGTTCCCTCCTAACTGGAGCCTAATCTGAGCTGCTGATGGTCATTTAGAGGAGTCATTTAGGTTGACACTTCACGTTGTTGTAAATGTTTTTGAGAAACTCACAAGCAGTTATCTGCCTACAGGGGCAAATTACGGGAAACAATGTTGGACCCTCACTTATGGGAGGTACTAATTCTTCCATTCCTTTTGTGTCGCTTCACAATTTTAGTGACTTCGAGCAGAATGCAGCAAGAACCTGTAAAAATGGTGGAATGTACAGAAGGGGCTTACAGACAGATGGTGAGCTCTACCCTAAAGTAGACTTTTATGGACTGATAGAAAATGGAATCTACATAGAGGTATGTTATGACTTCCAACCTCCATGAATGGTTCCTTCAGATGGGACCTAGAAACTGAAAACGTAGGAATTTGGCGGTCTTTATGACAAGGTCCCCTAGTGTCCTATTACTCCTCAGATCATTTCCATCTCACAGATGTAGGTGTATGCATGGGAGCAGTGGTCATCGTTCCATCGGCCGTCACTGTGCAGGTGGACGCAGTCTTCTCCTCCACCAAGGCCATGACCATAAAACTCATCAGGCTGTCCAGGGATCCAATTCCTACAAGAGAAACTCAAATGAGAATCTCCACCCTGAAGGACTCACAGCACCATGGTCACCTATAAGACAAACACATGAGCATCTCCACCCTGAAGGACCTACAGCGCCATGGTCACCTATAAGACAAACACATGGGTATCTCCACCCTGAAGGACCTACAACACCTTGGTCACCTATAAGACAAACACATGGGTATCTCCTCCCTGAAGGACCTACAGTGCCATGGTCACCTATAAGACAAACATATTGTTATATCCACCCTGAAGGACCTGCAGCTCCATTGTCACCTTTAAGAAAAACATATGAGCATCTCCACCTTGAAGGACCCCATGGTCACCATCTTTGGAGGAGCGCCTGTTGATGATCATTATTTAGAACTTTTGGAACAAGCCTCAAACACAGCTCAGTGACATCCCATGGGCTTCAACTGAGCAGTACACATGAGTTTAGAGGCAGAGTCCGACCTGCTCCTCATAGTATTCCTTTGCCCTACTGAGGGGAGTTTGAACTGCAGACAAATCAGGACAATGTAGCCTTGGCACAGAGCACACATCTACTAAGCATGTCCCATAGTTCAGCAGTCAGCCAGGCACAGAGCACACATCTACCAAGAACGTCCCATAGTTCAGCAGTCAGCCAGGCACAAAGCACACATCCCCTGGACCAGGTCCCATAGTTCCGCAGTCAGCCAGGCACAGAACACACATCCCCTGGACCAGGTCCCATAGTTCCGCAGTCAGCCAGGCACAGAGCACACATCCCCTGGGTCAGGTCCCATAGTTCCGCAGTCAGCCAGGCACAGAGCACACATCCCCTGGGTCAGGTCCCATAGTTCCGCAGTCAGCCAGGCACAGAGCACACATCCCCTGGACCAGGTCCCATAGTTCCACAGTCAGCCAGGCACAGAGCACACATCCCCTGGGTCAGGTCCCATAGTTCCGCAGTCAGCCAGGCACAGAGCACACATCCCCTGGGTCAGGTCCCATAGTTCCGCAGTCAGCCAGGCACAGAGCACACATCCCCTGGGTCAGGTCCCATAGTTCCGCAGTCAGCCAGGCACAGAGCACACATCCCCTGGACCAGGTCCTATAGTTCCGCAGTCAGCCAGGCACAGAGCACACATCCCCTGGGCCAGGTCCCTTAGTTCCGCAGTCAGCCAGGCACAGAGCACACATCCCCTGGACCAGGTCCCATAGTTCCGCAGTCAGCCAGGCACAGAGCACACATCTCCTGGACCAGGTCCCATAGTTCCGCAGTCAGCCAGGCACAGAGCACACATCCCCTGGACTAGGTCCCATAGTTCAGCAGTCAGCCAGGCACAGAGCAAACATCCCCTGGGCCAGGTCCCATAGTTCCACAGTCAGCCAGGCACAGAGCACACATCCCCTGGGTCAGGTCCCATAGTTCCGCAGTCAGCCAGGCACAGAGCACACATCCCCTGGACTAGGTCCCATAGTTCAGCAGTCAGCCAGGCACAGAGCACACATCCCCTGGACCAGGTCCCATAGTTCCACAGTCAGCCAGGCACAGAGCACACATCCCCTGGGTCAGGTCCCATAGTTCCGCAGTCAGCCAGGCACAGAGCACACATCCCCTGGGTCAGGTCCCATAGTTCCGCAGTCAGCCAGGCACAGAGCACACATCCCCTGGGTCAGGTCCCATAGTTCCGCAGTCAGCCAGGCACAGAGCACACATCCCCTGGACCAGGTCCTATAGTTCCGCAGTCAGCCAGGCACAGAGCACACATCCCCTGGGCCAGGTCCCTTAGTTCCGCAGTCAGCCAGGCACAGAGCACACATCCCCTGGACCAGGTCCCATAGTTCCGCAGTCAGCCAGGCACAGAGCACACATCTCCTGGACCAGGTCCCATAGTTCCGCAGTCAGCCAGGCACAGAGCACACATCCCCTGGACTAGGTCCCATAGTTCCGCAGTCAGCTTGTCACATATACTGTATATACCTGACCAGCAGTTAGCAGTGCTCCACCACTGTAATAGACAGCATGGGGTAAAAGTAAACCAATTTCACCCGGAGAATTTTTACAGATCTCGGAGAATCAGGATCGTAAGATTCATCCAACTTGACTAAAAGAACTGAGAATCCAAGGACATTCCTTGGGGATGATGGTCATGTAGCACCTTCCTAGTCAGCTAGACTCCATTTGTTAGTTAGGGCTGAGTAGCAGCCTGGGTGTGATAGTGTGCAGGGGTCAAATTGTGGTCAGAGCTGAGATGCTCTGCAGACCAACTCTCTGGAAATTTCCCCTGCTCTAGATCTTTGGAGAAAGATCTAGAAGCAGTGGGTGGATCTGGGGAGTGGCTGGTCTGTACTCTTAGAGGACCCTTGCCAATCCTCAACAGGAGGCTTGGCAAATGGCTGGAACAATCTTTACATGCAACCAAGCCTGCTCAGCTGAAGGGAGAGTTCAGGTGGAAGATGTGAGAGAGGCAGAAATGTAGGAGCCTGTGAGAGGGCCAGTGAGATGAGGCCTACCTACAGGCTGGGAGCTTGGAAGGAGGAAAGCTCAGGACTTCACTAGGTCCCAGAGTGAGGACCTACTGGGCAGCAGGGAAGGAGTGGCCCAGCTAGAAGTCCAGGCAGAAGCCACCAACCCACCAACAGTACAGGAGAAGAACTGAGTGAGTAATACTGCACTCCCTGGGACAGGTAAGGGGGGGAGAGCATTCTGGTGGGAAACCTCACTAGCTCCATAGCTGGATTGTTAACCCTTTCAAGTAGCAGCCACTGGGTCCCCTTGCTCAGGGATTTCTCCAGACAGTTGGGAGAAGAAGAGGATTTATCTGGGGTCTTGAGCAGGGGTGGACTGACAACTCATGGGGCCCCCAGGCAATAGGGGATCATGGGGCCCCTGTGTCCTTGTCCAAACTCAAAAAAGCCTATGAAAAAGGTACCAGGGGCATCTCATGGGGCCCCCTATTGACCCCAGGCAGTGCCCAAGTTTCCAAATGGTCAGTCCGCCCCTGGACTTGAGTAGTACACCAGGAGAGGCTGGAGAGCTCTCCTAAATGCCTTGTCTTGGACTTGTACATAGTTGCCAGAAGTTCTTCTAAGTTATTGTTCCTTGGGCATCCCATACACCCCTAACCCCATCCAAGTTGAAAACCCCTAATTACATACAAAGAAAAAAAAGCTCAGGGACTGGTGACTGACTCCCGGAAGCAAGTCTGTGTGAAAATGTGTGTTGCCTGGCTGTGCAGGACCATAGGAAGACCCAGAACTTCTGCAACTCCTAAGGAGGTAGTGCTACAGTTATGCCATGGCTGAGGGAGGGTTCTTTGTGCAGAGGCTCTGATTGGCTACCCCCTGCTAATCAGTGTCTTCACCATCCTCAGAACCTGCCCTTGTTCCCAGCAAAAGAGGGAAACAGCCCTTTGGATTTGGGAAACCAGTAGGTGGGTGGTAGGTGACTGTATGTGGGGGTTGTCATCCCCATACTGATAATACATTCAGGAATTATAGCACAGACTTTGCCCTTCCATCCCTGCCTGTCCACTGTATAACATTCTGACCTACCACAAAGATCTAAGCATGTGACGGCACACTACACCCACTCAGCACCTACCCTCATCTCCATCCTTTCTTTCCCCCGGGTACACTCTCAGCTCAGGGCTGCAGTAACACAAGACCATTCCACCAATCTTGTTTCCAACAAAAACAAATGAGGTAACTGAATGGGTCCAACAGAGGTAACATAAATCTTCAATCCCCTCATAAGCTGGAGATAGTTTGAAGTGTAATAAAATGTCTTTATACAGGGAGGAGGGGGCCAAAGAGCGAGGCATGTTCCGGGCCCCCCTATGTATTAAGGTGTCCCTTGTGTCAGTGTAGAAGGTTTTATGTCATGGATGACAGATGGATCGGGTGAAGAACGTTGCACAGCAGATATTGGACTATTTCCATTGAAGTCAGTTGATTTGGGCTTATCGGGGGGGGGTGGGTGGAAGGGGTGGCTGCCCTGGGCACAATGGATTGCTGTAGGGATGGGGGCGCCTTCCTCCTGTTACAAGGCTGACAGGAGCAGTGACCATGGCATTGACTGTGACAGATGAGTGACTGATGAGAGGGGTTGGGGCACAGTTTGGCATCTTTGCACTGGGTGCTGGATGGCCTTGACAGTGGCACCTATTGATCTAGTTTTCTAGAGGTCGTGTTGGGGGTCACATGGGGGATGGTGGGGGGTTCCATACTCACTTTGGTGTAGAATTGTAATCAGTTCCATCCACCCATTTCCAGTCTCCTGACACGTCCGTCAGTCCGATCCAAATGTAATTCCCCTTTGATATCCCGAACAAGAAATTCTACAAGAAACCATCAATACTTTAACCACCTCGTATCCATGGAATGAGCCAATTTCAGAAGCTTTCATTCTGAGGGAGACCTCCCATCTCTTTTATTCTCTTAGTGTCCCCTCTGAATGTCCAGTGTCCTTCCAATGGACTGACGATAAATGTGGAGGACACCGACTCCCAAGTTCTAGGTGAATAAATTCAAAGTCCCCAACAGCTAAAAGTTATAAAAACTGGACTTGTTTATCTGATATGTATAATTTGTTAAGGAATGGGTATAAATCAATCCAATGAGAGTGTAAAGCTTTTATAAATGACAAGAGAGAATCTCCAGAAGGACAAGAAAGGCCCATTCTACCTCCAGTGAAAAGGGCCCTTTACAGAAGGGTCTGTGTTGATGGCTTTGAGTTGGGCAGATGAGCATGCTATTGACATCAGTTTGAGACGCCTCTGAGATTACTCAGAATTTATTGTTAGGTGTTAATCAGTGGAGCCCTTAGAATCTGCTGGAGTTTTATGGTCCCTTCTAGCCTTCCTAACATTGACCCGTCCTGTAGATGGTCTCAAAAACTCACCAGTCTTTCAACAGTTGCAGAAAGAATCTTCAGTCCTTCTTTTGCAATTTATTGGTTCAAACGTCTTAGGTAGAGAAGGTGAGGAGTTCAGGGTACCCCAAAATTTCCTTCATTCAGTAGAGTCTTCACAGAACTCTTTGGGCCCAGGAGGGCTACTATCTTCCAGTATCCTATGACCTCTGCCACAGGTCAGCTATAGGACTCTTTGGGCCTCTGCCATAGGCCAGTTTACATTCTGTAGGCCCAAATGGATGGCTACTTTTTGGTTTCTTTGACCTCTGCCTCAGGCCAGTTTAGGACACTCGAGGCCAAAATGGGCAGCTAGGAAAACAAACACCCTTTCCTGGCTGTAACTTCCTCCTCCAAATAAAGGGCTTGGGGGCAAAGAATGGACTTCTCTGGAGCTACAACTTCCCCAGACAGCAGCCTGAGAGAAGAGAACTGGATCCTTCTACACTCATATCGTCACTAACAGAGCCTAAAACACAATGAACTTTCTGGAGCTACATAATCTCAAGGCAGTTTGGGGGGGAAGGAACTTACTAGAAGGTCTCTTTAAAGTTGTATCCTCTTCCCCAGATCACATCACTGCCACAAACCTGTCAGTGATTGGTCAAGACAGAAAAAAATGTCCTAACCCCAAACAATGTACTGTATCTTCTTGGTCTACTAGAGAGCAATTAACAGAAGCAATCAATGTGCTGAGTTTAGGAGAAACCCAACAAATGCAGACAACAAACAAGGCTCAGGCCGGCTACAACTAGCTAGAAATGCTTGATTTGGGTAGGAAGATGGTAGTTTCGGCAGGGTCCCTACAGGTGTATTGGAGTTCCTCCTAACCCTCATGTGACCTGCTTGAAGAGGTTTTTGTATTCCCATAGACGGGTCAAGAAGCAGTTCTGATACAAACAAAAGCCCATTGATATTGGCCCTAAGATGGTAAGCCATTGGAGGCCAACTTACAGTACAAGATATACAGTATATCCTACATGTGATCCCCAGAACATTGACCTGACTGAACTTGATGGACATGGCTTTACAGACTTACATAGTGAGGTTTAAAATTTAAAAAGAAGAACAAAAATGCATCTTACATACTCAGAACTGAACATCCAGAGGATCCAGACCCAGAGGAAGGCAGAAAACCTGTATAAATCACAGTCCAATGTGCTCCAATAGTGAAAGAGATGAATTCCTAATCATCCTAAGGCAAGCAGGTCCTCCCTGGACCAACAACCTACATTTCTTGTAAGTACTTATAGCCAGCTATATCTTGTCCGTCCAGGATTAGGGTCATCCTGCAATCTACAGCAGTGTTCCTCATGCTTTTTTCAGTCAAGGCACCCTCTAACATTGTGGTCAGTCTGGAGGCACCCTCTAACATTGTGGTCAGTCTGGAGGCACCCTCTAACATTGTGGACAGTCTGGAGGCACCCTCTAACATTGTGGTCAGTCTGGAGGCACCCTCTAACATTGTGGTCAGTCTGGAGGCACCCTCTAACATTGTGGTCAGTCTGGAGGCACCCTCTAACATTGTGGTCAGTCTGGAGGCACCCTCTAACATTGTGGTCAGTCTGGAGGCACCCTCTAACATTGTGGTCAGTCTGGAGGCACCCTCTAACATTGTGGTCAGTCTGGAGGCACCCTCTAACATTATGGTCAGTCTCGAGGCACCCTCTAACATTATGGTCAGTCTGGAGGCACCCTCTAACATTGTGGTCAGTCTGGAGGCACCCTCTAACATTGTGGTCAGTCTGGAGGCACCCTCTAACATTATGGTCAGTCTCGAGGCACCCTCTAACATTATGGTCAGTCTGGAGGCACCCTCTAACATTATGGTCAGTCTCGAGGCACCCTCTAACATTATGGTCAGTCTGGAGGCACCCTCTAACATTATGGTCAGTCTGGAGGCACCCTCTAACATTATGGTCAGTCTCGAGGCACCCTCTAACATTATGGTCAGTCTGGAGGCACCCTCTAACATTGTGGTCAGTCTGGAGGCACCCTCTAACATTATGGTCAGTCTCGAGGCACCCTCTAACATTATGGTCAGTCTGGAGGCACCCTCTAACATTGTGGTCAGTCTCGAGGCACCCTCTAACATTATGGTCAGTCTCGAGGCACCCTCTAACATTATGGTCAGTCTGGAGGCCCCTCTAACATTATGGTCAGTCTCGAGGCACCCTCTAACATTATGGTCAGTCTCGAGGCACCCTCTAACATTATGGTCAGTCTCGAGGCACCCTCTAACATTGTGGTCAGTCTCGAGGCACCCTCTAACATTATGGTCAGTCTGGAGGCCCCTCTAACATTATGGTCAGTCTCGAGGCACCCTCTAACATTATGGTCAGTCTCGAGGCACCCTCTAACATTATGGTCAGTCTCGAGGTACCCTTTAACATTTTGGTCAGTCTTGTGGCCCCCCATTCTAAAATGTTAAAAAACTTTTCGAATAGTTTTATATGATGCAGCAACATCCACACATGTAGGACACCCAACATTAGAGGTGATTTATTCTTCCAAACCAAATACACTTTTGCACACTGGTACTGACTAGTATTCCAATGTTTCTCTTCTCCCTCAGCTTTTCTCCATCACTCAGATAATGTGACCCCAGCACTGATGGAGAGGGGTGGGGGAGGGTCAAACTAGGATGCTGTGCAGGCAGCTGACATCCTTCTTATCAATTGATGATGTCATTGGTTGTCAGGACACCGGTGGCTAGAAGGCCGTAATGGGGCACATTGAAAACCTGTGGTTTTGTGTGACTAAAAGGCCGGCTTGTTCCACCCGCTGGCTTGTATATAAGTTTTGGGCAATTTTTAGACATTTTGCCAAGGTACCCCTGAAGAAACCTCAAGGTGCCTGGACACCCTGGTTGAAAAAGGCTGATCTACAGAGCTGGCTAGAAACATGCTCCTGAGGAAGTCTTTTCCACATCTTCAGAGCTCTTACTGCAAAGAAACCTTTCCATATTCAAAGGTTAACTTGTACAAGTGTGCCCTCAGGACCTTAAAGTGAACAACATTTCACCAAGTTCCCTATATGGACCATATACGTATTTATACACAGTGACCATATCCCCTCATGACTGCCTCTTCCTATAGCTGAACTCCTCCATGCCTCTGTGGCATCCATTTGGTGGCCCTTCTCTGCTTTCCGTCCAGTTCTTCACCACCCTATGATTCCAGATGAGGTCTTCCTAATACTTTGTTCAGGGGCAGATTATGTCTTACAAGTGTGCATGTTATTATGAGTGCTGCATCATGACTATCATCGCTGATACTCTTCTCTTCACACCTTCTTCTCACTGTGACCCACCAACCCAACCCCTGGATCCTGACCCCACCCATCCTCTCCTCCAGCTCCGAATCCTAAAATCCTAATTTAGAAGAGAGTTCGGAGAAAACTGGGCAAAAATAAAGGTTATTTAAGCTATTTCTCTTCTGCAGGAATGTTCATTTATTGTAGGCCGTAGTAAAATCCCAGGTTTTGGCCAGTAGATGGAGCTAAAGAGCAGAGGAAATACACAAGAGATACAATTTATGCTAGATGGAATTACAAATACTGACTACTTCCCTCTAGTGTTCTCTAGAATTGTCACACTGTATTTCTGGTTGCATCTTTCCTATGCTCATCAGCCCCATCTAGTGGTTATAATATGGTATCTTAATACTTTACAAGAAAAAGCACATTCTTACCCGATTCACACAGAACGAATGTACATAAAGATATAATGGATGAAGAGCTCTGTGACATTTGTATAAATAGACCATTTGTCACCAATTTATAAGGGAGATGAAAATAGGAGCCTTCTATTTCTTTCATTCCTCCAGGTTTGCCCAACTTTGCTGAACGTTTTTTTATGATCTCTCTAAGTTGGGAAATCTTATCTTCAGAATCTTACTTACTTACTTTCACCGCATTGGAAATACACTCCCCGGCCACTTTTAGGTCCACCTTGCTAGTCCCGGGTTGGACCCCCTTTGGCCTTCATTCTTCGAGGCATAGATCCAACAAGGTGTTGGAAATGTTGCTGAGAGATTTTGCTCCATATTGACATGATGGCCTCACGCAGTGGCTGCAGATTTGTTGGCTGCAGATTTTTTGGCTGCACATCCATGATGGGAATCTCCTGTTCCACCACATCCCAGAGGTGATCCATTGGATGGAGATCTGGCGACTGTGGAGGCCATTGGAGTACATTGACCTCATTGTCATGTTCCAGAAACCAGTTGGAGATGATCTGAGCCTTGTGACATGGTGCATTATCCTGCTGGAAGGAACCATCAGAAGATGGGGACACTGGAGTCATAAAGGGGTGGACATGGTCAGCAACAATACTCAGGTAGGTTGTGGTGTTTAAACAATGCTCAATTGGTACTAAGGGGCCCAAAGTGTGCCAAGAAAATCTCCCCCACACCATGACACCACGAGCACCAGCCTGAACCAATGATAGGAGGCAGGATGGATGCACCACACCATGACACCACCACCACCAGCCTGAACCATTGATACAAGGCAGGATGGATCCACCACACCATGGCACCACCAGCCTGAACCATTGATACAAGGCAGGGTGGATCCACCACACCATGGCACCACCAGCCTGAACCATTGATACAAGGCAGGATGGATCCACCATACCATGACAACACAACCAGCCTGAACCATGGATACAAGGCAGGATGAATCCACCAAACCATGACACCACCACCACCAGCCTGAACTGTGGATACAAGGCAGGATGAATCCACCACACCATGACACCACCACCACCAGCCTGACCCATTGATACAAGGCAGGATAGATCCATGCTTTCATGTTGTTTACGCCAAATTCTGACCCTACCATCTGAATGTTGCAGCTGAAATCCAGACTCATCAGACCAGGCAATGTTTTTTCAGTGTTCTATTGTCCAATTTTGGTGAGCCTGTGCGAATTGTAGCCTCCGTTTTATGTTCTTAGCTGACAGGAGTGGCACCCGGTGTGGTCTTCTGCTGCTGTAGCCCATCTGCTTCAAGGTTGGATGCGTTGTGCATTCTGAGATGGTATTCTGCATACCTTGGGTATAACAAGGGGTTATTGGAGTTACTGTTGCCTTTCTATCATCTGGAACCAGTCTGCTCATTCTCCTCTGAACTCTGACACCAGCAAGGCATTTACCTCCACACAACTGCTGCTCACTGGATCTTTTCTCTTTTTTGGACCATTCTCCGTAAATCCCAGAAGATCAGAAGCTTTTGAAATACTCAGACAAGCCCGTCTGGCACCAATAACCATGACATGTTCAAAGTCATTTAAATCCCCTTTCTTCCCCATTCTGATGCTCGGTTTGAACTTCAGCAAGTTGTCTTCACCACGTCTAGATGCCTAAATGCATTGAGTTGCTGCCATGTGATTGGCTGATTTGTGTTACCAAACAATTGAACAGGTGGACCTAATAAAGTGGCCGGTGAGTGTATGTCAAAACAGAGGTGATATCCTGAGCAGCTTTATAGACAAAACGAGTGAAATTGATAGAAATAGCAGAAGACCAATACAGACTTCTAATCAATACAAGAAGTGGTCATGTGTGTCCTTTCTGATTGATTCGGATGTAACCTGATCACATTCTTTGTAAAGTCCAGGAGCGTAAATTGTGTGGCTGAGCATACTACTCTTCCTGCGACAACCCAAAACCCACCAAACATCCCTCACCAGCCACCAACCTGCTCCTCTTCCGTGTTGATGACCACCAGATGGGAATCTTTGTCCTCGCAGAGCTTCTTCGATGCAATCCATGAATTCCCAACCAAAGGGAGGAAGTAACAGCTGGACTCGAAGGTGCTCCATCCCGATGGACAGGTGAAGTCACCTGATCCTACAGGTGGGAAAGGACAATGTCAGCCCAATGGAAGGAGTGGCTAGAGAGAGGTGGTGAGGTCAAACATCAGAGAATCAAGAAACAAACTAATGTCCAAGGCTATGACAATAATTTTTCACATCCTGAAGATCTCTAACCGAACCTTTCTTCTGTCAAAATATAGAAGGGTTAGACCCTCGGTGTGAATTCTATTGCTGTCTGTATCCTCTCTGGGGAGATTCATCCCTCTATCCTGGTGTCACTGGACAGGATGTGATGGGAAATATGACATTTCAGTCTTCACCAGAACAGGAATATGGAAAGCTTCCAATTGGGGAACCTGTTCTGGTGACAACTGTTTAAGATGGGATGTTTCGTCCCTCTGGAGATGACTCCTCCTACTTCATCTGGTGTCTGAGATGGGTTTTAGCCATTCCCTAGATGACTCCTACTTGGATTCTAACCATTCCCTAGACAACTCCCACCTTCACTCTACTTTCATTCTAATCATTCCCTACACAATTCATTCTACTTGGGTTCTAACCATTCTCTACACAACTCCTACTTGGTTCTAACCATTCCCTGGACAACTCCTTCTACTTGGGCTCTAACCATTCCCTCAACAATTCCTTCTACTTGGATTCTAACTAGTCCCTACACAACTCCTTCTACTTGGTTATAACCATTCTCTAGACAATTACTTTTACTCGGTTCTAACCATTCCCTCAACAATTCCTCCTACTTGGGTTCTAACCATTCTCTAGACAACTCCTTCTACTTGGTTCTAACCATTCCCTCAACAATTACATCTACTTGAGTCCTAACCATGTCCTGGACATTTGCTTCTACTTGGTTCTAACCATCCCGGAGTCTTTATGAAATTAAAACTTGAATTGTTCTCCAATGACAGAAGTAAATCCCTGACTGGGTTCCTCTGTATGGCCTCTACGCTCACACCATGTATGGTGTCCTTAGTTTGGATCTTTTTATCCCCCGATGACTCAGAATATCTGTTTCATTGAGTAAACTCACCATTCACCTGCAGCTTCTTCACCTGATAGGAGAGTCTCTGGATGGCATTGAGGGCCCTATTCAAAGTAATTCCTGTAATAGGAAGAAAATAATGGCTGAAAATGTTCCCTGACATTCAACTCCAACATCTACCCATCAATGACACCCAACACCACTCTATCACTGTACCCTTATTACTTCTCATTCACCAACATTCCACATCACATGACACCAAACCTCCCCATCACATGACCCCAATGCCCCACATTGCATGACACAAACACTGCATAACACATGACACCAAAACTCCCCATCACATGACCCCAATGCCCTCACATCACATTACACCAACATTCCAGATCACTTGACAACAATACTCTAAATCACATGAGACCAACACTCAACATCACATGACACCATCACCCTACATCCCATGACATCAACACTCCACATCCCACAACAGCAACACTTCATATCTCATGACACCAACATCCTACATCATTTTACACCAACATTCCACAGCCCATGACAGTAACACTCCACATTACATAAAACAAACAAGTCATGTCACATGGCACCAACACTTCTTGACACCGGATACCAACACTTCACGAAACATGACACCAACACTTCATGAAACATGACACCAACACTCCACAACTGATGACACCAACAAAACATATCACATTACACCAACATATCACAACATGTGACACCAGCACTCTATATTTTATCCCTATTCTAATCCAATGTCATGCATATTATTCATAAACACATGACACCATCCATTCATTCTATTCTCAGACATTTACCCAGCACCATGCTAATCAACGAAAACCATCAAAAGATGTTCCAGAGTTCATCAGCTGCATACATTTCTACCTTCACTAACATAAAGCATGATAATGAAATTGGAGCCTCATTATTGGTCAGCCAGGCACTCTCATTAGATAGGGGACCAGCGGGTGAGCAGGGCTATGGCCTATGTTGAGATCTCCAAAGCAAAGTGAAAGAAATCTCAGAGGGGTCAAAGAGAAGGAATTCTGGATTAGAGGATTAAGGCCTATGTTGAGGCCTCCAATGCTGGGTGATGGTAATCTGTGATGGTGACAAAGAAAAAGATTTCTAGATTGAAGGATTTCTGGATTGGAGAACTATGGCCTAAACTGAGTTCTCCAATGCTAGGTGAAGGCAATCTCAGAGGTGACAACGAGAAGGATTTCTGGATTGAAAGATTTCTGGATTAGAAGATTATTTCCTATTTTGATTTCTCAAGTGCTGGGTGAAGGTAATCTAAGAGGGGACAAAAAGAAGGATTTCTGAATTGGAGCTTTATGGCCTATGTTGAGGTCTCCAATGCTGGGTGATGGTAATCTCTGAGGGTGACAAAGATAAGGATTTCTGGATTGGAAGATTATGGCCTATGTTGATTTCTCCAGTGCTGGGTGAAGGTAATCTCAGAGGAGACAAAGAGAAGGATGTCTGGATTGGAGAACTGTGGCCTATGTTGAGACTCCCAATGATAGGTGAAGGTAACCTCAGAGGCGACAAATGGAAAGACTTCTAGATTGGAGGATTTTTTGGTTAGAGGATTATAGCCTTCTTGAGGCCTCTAGTTCTAGGTTAGATCAATCTCAGAGGGGGCATAGAGACGAATTTATGGACTGGAGGATTATGGCCTACATTGAGGCTCAATGCTGGGTGAAGGTAAACATAGAGGGGTAAAGAGAAGCATATCTGGACTGGAGGATTATGGTTTACATTGGGGCTCCCAATGCTAGGTGAAGTTAATCTCAGAGGGAGCAAAGAGATTTCTGGATTGGAGGATTATGGCCTATGTTGATTTCTCCAATGCCGGATGAAGGTAATCTCTGCGGGTGATAAAGAGAAGGATTTCTGGATTAGAGGATTATAGCCTAATTGATATAAAAATATCCTGATGAAGCCACGTGACATCGTGGAGTAACGTGTAGAGCACGGTGACGTACTTCCGGTTACGCACTTTCGGCAGACGCCATCTTTGAACACCCAGTACCTTGCAGTACACCCACAGCACATGGGAGACCTGCTGGATGAGATCTTCAATACTGTGAGTGTTCTCTTTTGGCTTGTTTTCATCTGCTATATGGAATAAACGGCATCTCACTATGGAGGCTCTTTGTCTACCTCTCTATGGCCTTGTGATTATCCCGGGAGTATCACCATCTGAGGGCATACGTGACCTGGCAGAGGAGATCGAGTGCTACTACAGGAGAATTATTACAGAGATCCCCAGTCTGGTGGAGCTATATTACCTAAAGCATTGTGGCCCTTGCGGGGGGGGGGGGGGGGGGTCGCATGGTTAAGGTGAGGAGGCACTTTAGCCACTTTTGGATTACGATATACACGTGTGGCATGCTAACACGCGTCATGTTTGGAGTGAAGAATTGAAGCGCTGACATCGCGGTGTTTGTTTGCACATGAAAAGTCAGGCACTTTGTTATTGCACTTTATTGTGGATTTTAATTTTTACCAATATTCATCCTCATACTGAGCACCTGTCACTTCCAGTCAGAGTGTGCGATGTCATTGTGTATTTTTTCACTGTGCATATATTAGATTTTGGCACGATCTAGTCAACAAACGCATGACCTGTTTTCAGCACTTGGCACTTATATATTTTTTATTTAGCACTAGTTATCTATACCTTTCAATACAGTGTGGTCACTTTATATGTATTTTATATCATTGCACCTACATATTTAGTTTTTCATGTGAAGCGCTTCACCAATATTGTTTATTTTATAGCCTAATTGAGGCCTCTAGTTCTAGGTTGGATCAATCTCAGAGGGGGCATAGAGAAGAATTTATGGACTGGATTATGGCCTACATTGAGGCTCAATGCTGGTTGAAGGTAATCTTAGAGGGGGCAAAGAGAAGCATGTCTGGACTGGACTGGAGGATTATGGCTTATGTTGGGGCTCCCAATCCTAGGTGAAGTTAATCTCAGAGGGAGCAAAGAGATTTCTGCATTGGAGAATTATGGCCCATTGTAGCACCCTCCTAGGTAGCTAGGGGGAGCTCTAGATTCAGTTGTTAGTTAGAAGCTGAGTAGCAGCCTGGGTGTAATAGCCAGGTGGGTCAAACTTTGGTCAGAGCTGAGAGGCTCTGCAGATCAGCTCTCTGGAATTTCCCCCTGCTCTAGGATTTTGGATAAAGATCTAGAAGCGGTGGGCAGAGGTGAGGAGTGGCTGGTCTGTACTCTTAGAGGATCCTGGTCAATCCCCAACCGGAGGCTTGGCAAGGGGCCAGGACAGCCTTTAAGAGTAACTGAGCCTGCTCAGCAGGAGGGTGGGAGAGAGAGAGTTTGGGTATCAAATGGAGAGGATGTGGGGCTAGAGAGTAGGCATCTGGGAGAGGGCTCACATGGGACAGGGACTCAACTCCAAGCAGGAGGACCTTGGAAGGAGGAAAGCTTGGGACTTCACTGGCCCTTTTAAAGAGGATTATCTGTGTGGCAGGGAAGGAGCGGCCCAGCTAGAAGGCCTGGTAGCAGCCACCGACCCACCAGCAACACAGGAGAAGTATTGAATGAGTAGACCTGCACCCCCTGGTCCAGATTGGGGAAGGAGCACTCCGGTGGAAAACCAGATTAGCAACTACTCGGGACTATTTTACATTTAAAGTGACAGGCACGGGGTCCCCTGCTCAGGGATTCACCCAGAATATCTGGATTAGGAGAATCTAGGGTCTAGGGTGGTACAACAGGGGATGCTGGCTAGCTCTCGAAGAAGAGGATTTTTGTGTAGAGACTTGTACATATTTCAGGAAGATTGTCCTCAGTTATAGGTCCTTTGGGCATCCTGTACAGCCCTTACCCCAATCAAGTTACAATCCCCTAATAAAATCACAAAAACAAAGCCTGAGGGCTGGTTACTGACTTCTAGATGCAAGTCTGTGAAAAATGTGTGTTGCCTGGCTGTGCAGGACTATAAGGGGACCCAAATCTCTAGCGGCTCCTAAGGGGGTAGTGCTACACTATGTTGAGTTCTCCCATGCTGGGTGAAGGCAATCCCATAGGGATCAAAGAGAAGGATATCTGGACTGGAGAGGTAGCAGAGGGTTCTATGTGGTGACTGCTCTACGGCAGAACTTTGAGTTTCAGATACTCAGAAAAGAGGAACGGTTTACTTTGACCACACTGAACTCCAATAGCACCCCACCATCACATCCACCAACACTGAGCATTAGAAGATCGTTCTCTCCTGACTTCCTTCCCTCACCCTCTACCAACATTCCATGTCACCTCTCATCCTACTTATTCTCCTTACTTTGGCAGCACCACTGCTTTCCACCCAACTTCAAATCCTCCTTCAGTTATCAACTCAAGGGGTCAATATTATCCCAACGTACTCTTCTCATTTCTAGACTGGTCAGTCTTTTTAGGAAGAAGAATCAGCCTGGGTAGCAAAGCCTGTTCCCTGCCAGAATGCTGCAGAGAAGGACCCTTGCTCTCTGTGTGGAAGCAGTGGTCACCCTGCAGAGGTCCAACACTCTCCCTGCTGGGTCAATCCTATATCTCTGCAAATCAGCAGGGAGCTTGAGCTTTGCTGATTGTAGAGTTCTAATTCCATCTCTGCATGGGGGGCATGTAAGACCTCTGCAGAGAGACTACTGTTTCCACAGAGAGAGCAGGGCTCCTTTTCTACAGCATGCTGGCAGGGGACAGGCTTTTCTACTCAGGCTGTGACTGCTTTATAAAGAATGCCAACTGTAAGAATTTAAACCCCTTTTGTTTTGATGCTCCTGGAATGCATTTATATTGCAGGATCTGCTTATCCTTTTTTCTTTAAAGGGGAGGCTTGGGGGGGGGGAGGGGCTGGACAGTTAAAAGTCTATGTAGGAGTTTCTCTGTAAAGTGAAAGTTGAGTTAGGGTTTAAGATAAATCTGTCACCAGAAAACATCCACCTTTCCGGAACTCATACCTAGTCTTGTCTTTCTCCACCTACTGAGCTCCCGATTGGTCCTTTCCTATAATGGATAGACTCAATGAGCAATATGGTGGCTTAGAATTTGGGAGCCGGGAGGTCAAAATAAAATTTTACTTGATTTTCTTTGCTGATTATATCCACAGATATGGTTTTGACTGCAGGTGGCCGCTACCTCTTCTCAGTTTGAATTGCTCAAGTTTGTAATAGGATCACTTTAATATTATCCTTGTACCCTCCCCATCACACAACCACTGACATCCGCCATCTTTACCAGCCTCACCTAGTTACTCAGGAACCTCCACACTGTTCAGGAACACTCATCATTGTCCATCCACTTTATGGAGAAACCCCAAACACCACGTCCACCCTCTTATATTCATCATTATCCATCCACTTTATGGAGAACCACCAAACACCAGGTCCTCCCTCTCATACTCATCATTATCCATCCACTTTATGGAGAACCACCAAACACCAGGTCCTCCCTCTCATACTCATCATTATCCATCCACTTTATGGAGAACCACCAAACACCAGGTCTTCCCTCTCATACTCATCATTTTCCATCCACTTTATGGAGAACCACCAAACACCACATCCTCCCTCTCATACGCATCATTATTCATCCACTTTATGGAGAACCACCAAACACCAGGTCCTCCCCTCTCGTACTCTTCATTATCCATCCACTTTATGGAGAACCACCAAACACCAGGTCCTCCCTCTCATACTCATCATTATTCATCCATTTTATGGAGAACCACCAAAGACCACGTTCTCCCTCCCGTACTCATCACTAACTGTATGTTCCACCCTTACTGCCCACTCCCTCCACTCAGAACAGAACTTTACTTATTGAAGTGTCTGCCTGGATAGCTTTCACATTGTCCTGCAGCTGCTGTAATTTCTCGGTTATCTTGCTTCCTGTAGGGCAGAAGTTTAGAAGAGGTTATTTCCAAGTCACCATCACTCTCATCTACAGAGATAAGAAGAAGAAACTAAAGCAGAACATTGTAGATCAGTGGAAGATTTGGAGGTCCATGAGTCACAGACAAGTTATAGAAGAGTCTATCTATGAGGCACTCACCACCCTGGATCAGTTGAGCCACACTGGAGTTCATGCTCTCACTGAGGTTCCTGACCTTATACTCAAGGGTGCAGTCAGGAGGCTTCTCACCCGTGCCTGTGGGGTAAAAATCCACAACATATCAGATTTGAAAGACGATGTTAAGAAGATATGGCTAATCAAGACGTGTACATGACACTGCACCTATTCCACCAGTAAATGAACATTTGTCCAATCATTTATGAAGTTCCCAGCTGTAGATTTTGAGCATTCACCTCCTGACAGCAGAGAAGTGTAGGGACCCTGCCATAGACTGGAAGGTCCCTCGGGGTAATGTAGTGTTGAAGGCCAGGCAGTAACCAGACTGAGCTCTGTTTCTTTTTGTTATCTGAGTTCAGAGAGTTCCTCTAAGCTGAAGGACATTGTTTGCATCAGTCAGTCTGCTACTCTTGAGTATTCTCCAGTAGGTAGAGAGAGAAGATACAATGTATGGGGTTATGAATAAATATGATGCCTCGGCCAATCACTGAGAGCTTTTTGCCAGTGAAGTGGGCTGGGGAAGAGGATAATTATTTGAGGATGCCTTCTAGAAGAATTCTTAGCCTCCTAGGCTTTGCCCGAGCAGAATGTAGCGGTGCAAGGTCTTTGCCTTCTAGGTCTGCTGCCTGGGGATAGATGTAAATCCAGAGGTTCATGCCTCCTTAGCCTTCTGTGTTGGGGAGGGGGGGGGTCCAGGGGTCATTGTATTCTAGATCTGTTGCCTGGGGAGAATGTAGGTTCCGAGGTCTTTGCCTCTCAGATCTGCTGTCTGGAGACGATGTAGGTTCCGAGGTCTTTGCCTCCAAGATCTGCTGTCTGGAGACGATGTAGGTTCCGAGGTCTTTGCCTCCAAGATCTGCTGTCTGGAGGAATTTGTCCTCAAAAGAGAAGCAGTGAAGACATTCACCTCCAAGTATTGCTTGGAAGGGGGAGCAAAGTTGCTACAGGAAAGTTGGGGTGGGGGTGGGGGGGTGCTGAGCTGCTGAGACAAAGTTGGGTGGGGGGGGGGGCAGGGAGAACTAAGCTAGTGCTGGGAGGGGGAGCAGGAGGAGCTGAGCTGCTGAGTAACTGCTGGAAGGGGGAGCAGGGGGAACCGGATAGCCCAGCTTCTCGGTCACTGCTTGGAGGATACAGCACAGGAGGTGAGTTACTGAGTCACTGCTGGGAGGCAGAGCTGAGAAGCTGAGTCACTGCTGAGAGGAGGAGCATGGGTAGATGAGCTACTAAGTCACTGCTGGGAGGGGGAGCTTAGCAGCTGAAATGAATACGAAACCTCCTCGTGCGGTAAGGGTAGCTGGTGTTCTACACCCAACAGAGCAGCAGTTGGGGAGCACAAAGTGGTGGACTCGGCAGACACGGGCCACTGGGAAGGGAAGTATGCTGCCTCTTCTGTGACAGGAGGGGCTTTATTTTACCAATGATCCTGAGGGTACAGCTCTGGATGTCCAAGGCCTGTCCGCCGTTCTACATTATGGTAGATTTTATTATAGTAGTACTGGCAAGATGGCGCCCGGAGCAGCCACATGACCGCCAGCTCTGGTGCCCCCGCACCCCATCCCCCACCACCCGGGCCCCTGAACCTGCCGCTGAGGTCCCCACCAACACCCTGAAGGGGCCCTGGACACTCCGTTCCTCCGGCGGAGCTCCGGCGGGCCGAAGCGGCTTGGGCCCTCATCACCCCTGACGCCAGGCCCTCAGCACCCCCTGACGCCAGGCCCTCAGCACCCCCTGACGCCAGGCCCTCAGCACCCCCTGACACCGGGCCCTCAGCACCTCCTGATGCCGGGCCCTCAGCACCTCCTGACGCCGGGCCCTCAGCACCTCCTGACACCGGGTCTTCAGCTCCTCCTGACGCCGGGCCCTCAAGACCTCCCGACGCCGGGCCCTCATCACCTCCCGATGCCGAGCCCTCAACGCCTCCCGACACCGGGCCTCCAGCACCCCCCGATGCCGGGCCTACAACACCTCCAAACACCGCGCCCCACGGCTCGTCCAGTCGCCGCACCACTGTACCCACCGACACCGTGCCACAACACCCACGGACGCCGGCCTACAGCACCCACAGACTGCAACCAGCAAGTTGCGGCCCCAGCCGCCCACCACTCCCACTCCCCTCCTACGATTGGACACTGATGAACTCAGACATGGCATAACGGACTCTCCCCATCCTCACGTCCTGACTGAAACCTCCCTCCTCCCCGACCCGACCAGCACTCCGCTCACCCTAGCATGCCACCTGCACTCCTCCTCCTCGTTCTCCTCCATTCCCAAACTTGCCTCCCTCTACCCCCCTACTCCCCCAAAACAGCTCTACATTGCACCCTCACTTCTTCCTTCTCCCCTCTACGGCTCTCACCACCTCCTCCTGATACTCCACTCCCCCGCCGACCCACACACTACCACCAACAGACCCACACGCTCATGCTCATCCCATTCCCATGCCACCTTCCTCACCCTTCTCCTAACCGCCGGGAGACATCTCCCCGAATCCCTGGCCCCCCACCCCCCCCACTCCCCCTCTCAGCACCCCCCTACTCCCGCCAGCCGCCGTAACCCCCTCAACCTCATATCTGTCCCCCTCCTCCCCGCATCCACCCCTCCTCTCTCGGTTGCACTCCTGAACGCCCGCTTGGTTTGCAACAAGCTCACCGCCATCCACGACCTCTGTCTCCCACTCCCTCAACCTCCTAGCAGTCACTGAAACCTGGATCCAGGCCACTGACTCCACCTCCCCTGCTGCACTCTCCTATGGAGGCCTCATCTGGACCCACTCACCCAGACCGAGCTGGCGCAGAGGCGGAGGGGTCAGTATGCTCCTATCACCGCTGAGCACCTTCCAGGTCCTCCCTAACCCCCCTCCCTATCCTTCTCCTCCTTCGAGGCCCACTGCATCCTGCTCTTCTCTCCAACCCCCCTGAGGATTGTGGTAATCTATCGGCCTCCTGGTTCTGCATCCCTCTTCCTAGACGACTTTGCCGCCTGGCTTCCCTTCTTCCTCTCCTCTGAGCTACCGACCATCATCCTCGGGGATTTCAACATCCCCATCAATGCCAACAACCCGGCTACTTCCTAACTCCTCCTTCTAACCTCCTCCTTCGCACTCACACAGTGCACACAGTCCTCCACCCACACCAATGGAAACACCCTGGACCTCGTTTTCTCCCACCTCTGCAACCCCCATGACTTCACTAACACCCCCTTCCCCCTCTCTGACCACCACCTCCTCACATTCTCCATCTCCCCCTCCCTTAACTCCCCCCCCCACAAAGCGTCTAACCATCACCCGCAACCTCCGCAATCTGTACCCGACCCATCTCCACCCGGCAGCTGACCGTCTGTATGACAGTATCCTCCCTCTGTCCTGCCCTGACCTGGCCACTACTGCATACGACTCACTGTCAGCTGCCCTTGACTCCCTGGCACCCCTAACCACTCGTAGCATTAGACCCCGACCGCTTCAACCCTGGCAAAACGACCACACTAAATGTCTCAAACGACGCAGTCGCGCGCTGGAGCGCTTATGGCGCAAAACCAGATCCCCTCGCGCGTTCTCCCTCTACAAAGCCGCCTTCCTCACCTACACCACCTCCCTCCACGCCGCCAAGCAAGCCTACTTCATAACCCTTATCAACACCCTCTCCACCTGTCCTCTCTGGCTCTTCTCTACTTTCAAATCCCTGCTCTCTCCCCCCCACCCCCACCCAGCACCTCACTCACCGCCCACGAGATTGCCAATCATTTCCAAAACAAGATTGACGCAATCCGTAAGGACATTGTCAACTCACAATCCACCTCTCCACCCAGCCTCCCGTCCTCCTTCAACCCCTCAACCCTCCCCTGACCTCATAGTCGCACTACCCCCCACTATACCTAATGCCCGCACACCATCACCTCCCCAACGCTTCACTCCTTGAGCTCAGCTACCCCTGAGGAGGTCTCTAAGGTCTTCACTGAAGCCCGCCTCACCACCCGCCCCCTGGACCCTATCCCCTCACAGCTCCTCTAGTCACCCCCCCCCCTCCATCATTCGCTCCCTCACCCACATATTCAATCTCTCCCTCTCCACTGGCACTTTTCCCTCCCCTCTAAAGCACACTCACATCACCCCCATACTCAAAAAGCCCTCCCTTGACCCCACTGACCTGAACAACCTTAGACCCATCTCCCTGTTACCATTCACTTCCAAGCTCCTTGAGCACCTGGCCTACAATTGCCTAAGTGCCCACCTCACTGATAACAACCTCCTTGACCCCCTACAGTCTGGCTTCCGTCCCCTACACTCCACCGAAACCACCCTACTTAAAATCACCAACGACCTGCTAACCGCCAAAGCTAATGGCCACTACTCAGTCCTCCTACTCCTCGACTTCTCCGCGGCCTTCCACACTGTCCACCACCCCCTCGTCCTTAATAAACTACACTCCCTTGGCATCAGGGACTCTGCTCTCTCCTGGTTCTCCTCCTACCTATCCCAACGCTCCTTCAGCATCACCTAAACCACTGCCACCTCCCTCCCCCTCTCTGTCGGAGTCCCCCAAGGCTCTGTCCTCGGGCCCCTTCTCTTCTCCATCTACACCTCCTCCCTTGGCAAACTAATACACTCCCATGGCTTCAATTACCACCTCTATGCCGACGACACACAAATTTACCTCTCCACCCCCCACCTCACCCCCTCACTCTCCGCCCGCATCGCCCACCTCCTGAACGACATATCAGACTGGATGTCGCTCCATTTCCTCAAGTTAAACCTGTCCAAAACTGAGCTCCTGGTCTTCCCCCCAGCCTGTGCCTCCCTTCCATCCTCTCCATCACTACTAACAACACCACCATCAATCCCACCCCGCACGCCAGAGTCCTGGGTGTCACCCTGGACTCACACCTTTCCTTCCAACCTCATGTCCAATTACTATCAAGGTCATGCAGGCTTCACCTCCGCAACATCTCCAAGATGCGTACGTTCCTCACCCCAGACACCACCAGACAACTCGTACACTCCCTCATCATCTCACGCCTGGACTACTGCAACTCCCTTCTCACTGGCCTACCCAAACAAACGCTATCCCCACTCCAGTCTATCCTGAACTCAGCGGCCAGACTCATCCACCTCACCAACCGCTCCACATCTGCCTCCCCCCTCTGCCAATCCCTCCACTGGCTCCCGATTGCCAAACGCATCAAATTCAAACTGCTAACTCTGACCTACAAAGCCATTCACAACGCTGCCCCTAACTACATAACTGACCTGATACCCAAATACTACCCTACCCGTGCCCTCCGCTCCTCACAGGACCTCCTACTCTCTAGCTCCCTGGTCTCCTCCTCCCACGCCCGATTGCAGGATTTCTCCAAGACTTCCCCCATCCTCTGGAACTCCGTACCCCAATCCATCAGACTGTCACCTACCCTCCTCACCTTCAGGCGCACCCTGAAAACTCATCTCTTCAGGAAAGCCTACCCCAACCTCACCTAACACCCGACCTCACCTAACAACTAACCTCCTCCACTCCTCCCGCCACTCCATCCCCCACAGCCATCTCCTCCTGTACCACTTCCCCCTCCCTCCTAGATTGTGAGCTCGAAAGAGCAGGGCCCTCAAACCCCTCGTGTATTGTATTGTTACTGTCTTGTCTCATGTTCTGTCCCCCACTATAATGTACAGCGCTGAGCAGACCCTTTGGCGCTATACAGTTGCAAGAAAAAGTATGTGAACCCCTTGGGATTACGTGGAGTTTTGCATGAATTGGGCATAAAATGTGCTCTGAACGTCATCTAAGTCACAACAATAGAAGAACACAGTCTGCTGAACATAATACTACACAAACATTAGATGTTGCCATGGTTTAATTGCAAATAACATGTAAACATTCACAGTGCAGGGAGGAAAAAGTATGTGAGACCCTAGCTTAATGACTTCTCCCAGAGCTAATTGGAGCCAGGAGTGAGCCAACCTTGACTCCAATCAGTGTGATGATATTGGATGTATTGCTGACAGCTGTCCTGCCCTTAAAAAACACACACCTGTTTTGGGTTTACTGGTTTCAAGAAGCACTGTCTGATGTGAACCATGCCTCGCAGAAAAGAGCTCTCAGACGACCTACGATCAAGAATTGTTGACTTGCATGAAGCTGGAAAGGGTTACAAAAGTATCTCCAAAAGCCTTGATGTTCATGTGTCCACGGTAAGACAGACTGTCTACAAATGGAGAAAGTTTAGCACTGTTGCTACTCTCCCTAGGCGGGGTCGTCATGTAAAAATGACTGCAAGAGCCCAGCGCAGAATGATGCATGAGGTAAAGAACAATCCCAGAGTGTCAGCTAAAGACCTACAGAAATCTCTGGCACATGCTAACATTTTTGTTGACACATCTACAATAAGGAAAACATTAAACAAGAATGGAGTACATGGGAGGACACCACGGAGGAAGCCATTGCTGTCCAAAAAGAATATTGCAGCACGTTTGAAGTTTGCAAAAGAGCACCTGGATGTTCCACAGCACTACTGGCAGAATATACTGTGGACAGATGAAACCAAGATTGAGTTGTTTGGGAAGAACACACAACACTATGTGTGGAGAAAAAAAGGCACAGCACACCAACATCAAAACCTCATCCCCACTGTGAAACATGGCGGAGGGAGCATCATGGTTTGGGGCTGCTTTGCTGCCTCAGGGCCTGGACGGATTGTTGTCATTGATGGGAAAATGAATTCCAGAGTTTATCAAGACAATTTGCAGGAAAATGTACGACCATCTGTCCGCCAACTGAAGCTCCGCAGAGGATGGGTGATGCAACAGGACAATGACCCAAAGCATACAAGTAATTCAACAAAACAATGGCTGCAACAGCACAGAATACGCCTTCTGGAGTGACCCAGTCAGAGTCCTGACCTCAACCCGATTGAAATGCTGTGGCATGACCTTAAGAGAGCGATTCACACCAGACATCCCAATAATATTGCTACACTGAAACGGTTTTGTGAAGAGGAGTGGTCCAAAATTACTCCAGATCGTTGTGCAGGTCTGATCTGCAACTACAGGAAACGTTTGGTTGAGGTTATTGCTGCCAAAGGAGGGTCAACCAGTTATTAAGTCCAAAGGTTCACATACTTTTTCCTCCCTGCACTGTGAATGTTTACATGTTATGTGCAATTAAACCATGGCAACATCTAATGTTTGTGTAGTATTATGTTCAGCAGACTGTGTTCTTCTATTGTTGTGACTTAGATGACGTTCAGAGCACATTTTATGCCCAATTCATGCAAAACTCCACGTAATCCCAAGGGGTTCACATACTTTTTCTTGCAACTGTATAAATACTATATAATAATAATAATATCAATAATAACATCAATAATAATATCAATAATAATTGCATGCAGCAAAAAGCATGAACGGTTCCCTAACATGGCAGCGTTGCTTTTGTATTGAGTCACCAGCATGCTACAAGTGTTGATACCTCAGCAGAATGTGATTGGCGTCCACTGACAGCAGGTGAACATTTCCGCCATTCCTGGGATTTCTCTGGCCTTTCCCTAGACAATTATTGAATTCTGATTTTCACAAACCCAAACTGCTAATAACATTGCACTGTGGGTATGAAATCCTCGGGTCTGTGTTTAGGTCGATACCAAAGGAGCCCACCCGGAGGATTGATGACTGAGGGTAAGTGAGTTCCTGTTATCGGTGAAGTGGCTTTTGGACGGATCGTTGTCCAAACCTCTGAGCCCAGACCCAACATATATGAATAAATAGACAGATAATAAGAGGAGACCAAAGCCAGGCATTGTAGAACATTGGGTAGGGCTGGGAGGTTTGGAGGTTGGTCAATCAAAAACAAGTCATGAGCTCATTAGGAGTCTACAGGGCCATCTGGGTTTGACCCTGGAGTAGGTATGATACATGGTCATGGACTGCATTGTATACCAGAATGTACTAAGTACCTACTTACATCTGAAGGAGATGATGAGGATGATGATGATGGAAAGGAGAACGGCGCAGACGGAGCACAGAGCACACAGGACACGTGAAGATGGCTGGGGAGGCCAGTGGCTCATCTTGGTGTCTAAGTGAAGAAATAGAAAGGAGAAGGTGTTGGAATCCAATCCATAATCAGTTAGAACCTCAACAGGACTGAGTATCATAAGTGTACAGGACTGCACTCAGGGATGCCGAAAAATCTCTTCAAAGCTAAACTTTGACTGAATGGCCACTTTATGAAGAAAAGGGAATAACCTTTCCACCATTGGGTACCACCTTGTATGGTTGCTCAGGTTGAAGAGAAGAATACTAGATTCCTGAGAGGACTAGAGATGTTCTCCACTAGGGAGACCGGCTCCGACTCTCATCCACACATAAACTCCATGGGCTCCTGGACCTGGTCTACTGAACATAACCCAAGGTACAACAAACAAGTCAGATAATGAAGATTGCCACAATCCAAATGTATGATCAGTGATTGGAAAAAACATTCTAAGCCAATGGGCTACCAGTGGGATGTGCCTTCCAGGGGCGGATTCACAACTCATGGGGCCCCCGGGCAATAGGGGATCATGGGGCCCCTGTGTCCTTGCCCACACTCAAAGCACACCCAAAAAAGCCTATAAAAGAGGTGCCAGGGGCATTTCATGGGGCCCCCTACTGACCCTGGGCCCTCGGGCAGTGCCCGAGTGCTCAAATGGTCAGTCCGCCCCTGTATACAACATTAGTCCTTTCATTCCTGTTGGGACCAGACCAGTCAGTAATCCGTTTACTAGAACAATGACTGAACAGGTATTAAATCTTTTTGATGTTCATGGACCTGTCTATAGTGCCCTGACAAAATGAGTCCAACTTCTAATGACCAAAACATCAGAACATTCACACCAACTGAGCCAAACTATATCCATCGGATGAGCCGTGGTGCTACAAAACCAGACCCGGCCAATGATATGTTTAGAACGTTCACAAGGCCAGTTGAAACATTCAGTTGGAACAGTAGACCATTTATTGACAAACCATCTTCCAGTCCAGAGACTAGAACAGGGGTCTCCAAACTATGGCCCTCCAGCTGTTGAAGTACTACAAGCCCCATCATGCCTCTGCCTCTAGGAGTCTTGCCTGTGGATGTCAGAGTCTTGCAAGGCCTCATGGGACTTGCAGTTCCTCAACACCAGGAGGGCCAAAGTTTGGAGAATCCTGGACTAGAAGATGGAGCAGCACGCCAGCAATAAGTGGTAGGATGGGCACATGTCCCAAAGGAGGGCGGTTGACACCAAGACATTGGCCTACTGTTCCCTCTATTGCAGGAGTTTGGGGCCATGGCAAATCCTTCTCACTGGAACTGGGACAATCAGCACATGGTTATATCAGGAGAGCTTCCTAATCTACCATGGTGACCCTCTGCATGGTCCAACAAATACTTGACTGATGCTGGTTGCCTATCTATCTGTATGTAGACTTCCCCAAACCTGCCATTTACAAGACCAGACCAATCTATACCTCATCAGACATGTCAGCTTATAGGAACCCAACTGCCTTCCTCTTCCCACCTCCAGATCTGTAGGGAAGTCTTCTTCCTCTGGATCCACATACTTACATGCTCTTTCTTCAGAAGCCTTGTGGAGGTAGGTCAAATCTTGGCAGTCTGTAGACATCGCCTGTGAAGAGGGAACGGCATATGGTTGGAAAAAAAGGCAAACTCCCGTCCAAAACACTTGGCTGGCCTGAACCTTATTCCACGGAGGAAGGCCAAAAACCCAACAAAAATCCAATGTAATCCTGTAATGGGCCAGAGAAGTCCCTTTCTGATTAGAGACGAGCACGACGGAACATTCGCTTCGTTCCCAATAATTCCATACGTTCATCATTTCATTCCCTCGTATTCGTTATGTTGGAAGGATTCGTTTTCAGAATTTGTTTCATATATTCGGATTCGTTTTGTATATTGGTTAGTTTCAAATCAATTCGAAATTAGAATTCAAAATTTGAAATTCAAATTTCAGAAGACGGCTATATTTGTCCTTTTCTGTTCTATTCAATTTTTTCTACTCTATTTCTTTATTTTCTATTCTTTTCAGTTTGATTTTATTCTATTCTTTTCTATTTTATTATATTCCTTTATAATCTATTCTATTCTAATATCTATTCTTTTATTTTCTATTCTAGTATAGTTCACTCTTTAATTTTCTATTCTTTTATTTCCTATTCCACTCTATTCTTTTATATTCTATTCTAATATATTTCATTCTATAATAGTCTATTCTCTTCTATTTTATTTGTTTCTATACTGTTGTATTCTATTCTAATCCATCCTATTCTAGTCGGTTTTACTATATTCTTTTATTTTATATTGTAGGGTTTTATGCTATTCTGTTCTTTTCTATTTTATTCTATTCCCTTCTATTTCTTTTTCATTTTATTCTATTCCTTTATTTTCCATTGTATTCTTTTATATTCTATTTTTATATAGTCTGTTCTATTCCAATATATTTTAATAATTTCTATTCTATTTTATTCTTTTTATTCTACTCTGTTCTGTTGTATTCTATTCTATTTTATTCTAATCCTTTCCATTCTGTTTTTTTTTTATCTTCTATTTTATTCCTATTTTATTTTCTATTCTATCCTCTAAAGCAGGAATCATCCTCTTATGTCATTTTTATACCTTTCTGTAGTTATTACAATATGTTACCATTTTTTAATTCCGATCATTTGTTTCCTTATGATTTGATTTTGGAATTGTTGAAATTCTAAACTAAAATGATTTGGAAATTCAGATACATCCGAATCTCGGAATCAGGAAAATTTTATCCAAATTTCTATGTGTAACGAAACGAACCGCACAAGTCCATTTCTGGTCCACAAATGTGATGAACCCCTCCGCCCCGACGTCACAGATATGCGGCCTCACAGGACCGGGCTGTTTCCCGTGGGGGCTGCATATTTGTGTACGTGTCTGTTTGCTGGGAGCGCATTGCACAACGCGCTCCCAGCACCAAGAATGGGGTGTCACTGAGAGCCCCGAGTCCTATTCTAATGATGGGGACCCGGGACTCCCGATTCCGAGTCACATGATCTCTGTGAGAGCCTCTGATTGTCTATCACAGAGATCAGTCACTGTATAGCCCGTCCCCCTTGTTTTTTCCTCTCTTTATGAATGGAGGAGAGATATACTTTGTATCATTATATATATCATATTATACTTTGTATCATTATATATATCATATTATACTTTGTATCATTATATATATCATATTATACTTTGTATCATTATATATATCATATTATACTTTGTATCACTCTACCTCCTGGCATAAAGAAAAAAAAATGTTTGTTTAAAAAAAAAAAAAAGATAAATAAACATTGAAAAAAAAAAGAAAGAAAGAAAAAAAAACCTAGATCAAGGTTTGATGTAGTTCAGTGCCAGGGTTAGTGTTTGGGTCAAGGTCAGGATTTTTTTAAAATTGGTATCAGTGTCATTGTGTGTTAGGTAAAATAAAAACAAAAAACTAAAAGCGCACTGTTGTTTCTGGGCGGTACTCTGGGTACAAACAACAAATAACACACATCTATGGTATCGCTGCGATTGTAAAGAGCTGGAGAATGTATTTCGGGTTGTTTTCTGGTGGTCGGTTATGGTAGTAACAAGAAACACACAGCTACATTTTAAAAAAATGATTTTTTTTTACTATTTTGGGACAGTTTTCCTTTGATAATAAAAAAATATCCATTCCCATTTACCACCCAATGAAAGCCCAATTTGTCCTGAAAACAATGCGGTATAATCCACCTGGATGTACGAAGTTGTCATGATGATACGGACGGTTTTTAGAGATGAGCGAATTTCTCAAAAATTCGATTCGGCTGATTCGGCGAATTCCAGTGTGAAATTCGATTCGATGCGAATTTCTTCGCTACGAAGATGACTTATAAAAAGGGTTTCTAGGCTTCAGAGAGCCTTTAAATTAGTGCAGAACACTGTACCTTTAATTTAAATGCCCTTGGAGATGAGGAAGGAGAAGGAGAAGGAGAAGGATGAGAAGAAGGAGAAGGAGAAGGATGAGAAGAAGGAGAAGGAGAAGGATGAGAAGAAGGAGAAGGAGAAGGATGAGAAGAAGGAGAAGGAGAAGGATGAGAAGAAGGAGAAGGAGAAGGATGAGAAGAAGGAGAAGGATGAGAAGAAGGAGAAGGATGAGAAGAAGGAGAAGGATGAGAAGAAGGAGAAGGATGAGAAGAAGGAGAAGGAGAAGGATGAGAAGAAGGAGAAGGATGAGAAGAAGGAGAAGGAGAAGGATGAGAAGAAGGAGAAGGATGAGAAGAAGGAGAAGGATGAGAAGATGGAGAAGGAGAAGGATGAGAAGAAGGAGAAGGAGAAGGATGAGAAGAAGGAGAAGGAGAAGGATGAGGAGAAGGAGAAGGAGAAGGATGAGGAGAAGGATGAGAAGAAGGAGAAGGATGAGGAGAAGGATGAGAAGAAGGAGAAGGATGAGAAGAAGGAGAAGGAGAAGGATGAGAAGAAGGAGAAGGAGAAGGATGAGAAGAAGGAGAAGGAGAAGGATGAGAAGAAGGAGAAGGAGAAGGATGAGAAGATGGAGAAGGAGAAGGATGAGAAGAAGGAGAAGGAGAAGGATGAGGAGAAGGAGAAGGATGAGAAGAAGGAGAAGGATGAGAAGAAGGAGAAGGATGAGAAGAAGGAGAAGGATGAGAAGAAGGAGAAGGATGAGAAGAAGGAGAAGGATGAGAAGAAGGAGAAGGATGAGAAGAAGGAGAAGGATGAGAAGAAGGAGAAGGAGAAGGATGAGAAGAAGGAGAAGGATGAGAAGAAGGAGAAGGATGAGAAGAAGGAGAAGGAGAAGGATGAGAAGAAGGAGAAGGAGAAGGATGAGAAGAAGGAGAAGGATGAGAAGATGGAGAAGGAGAAGGATGAGAAGAAGGAGAAGGAGAAGGATGAGAAGAAGGAGAAGGAGAAGGAGAAGGATGAGAAGAAGGAGAAGGAGAAGGATGAGAAGAAGGAGAAGGATGAGAAGAAGGAGAAGGAGAAGGATGAGGAGAAGGATGAGAAGAAGGAGAAGGATGAGAAGAAGGAGAAGGATGAGAAGTAGGAGAAGGAGAAGGATGAGGAGAAGGAGAAGGATGAGAAGAAGGAGAAGGATGAGAAGAAGGAGAAGGATGAGAAGAAGGAGAAGGAGAAGGTTGAGAAGAAGGAGAAGGATGAGAAGATGGAGAAGGAGAAGGATGAGAAGAAGGAGAAGGAGAAGGAGAAGGAGAAGGATGAGAAGAAGGAGAAGGAGAAGGATGAGGAGAAGGAGAAGGATGAGAAGAAGGAGAAGGATGAGAAGAAGGAGAAGGATGAGAAGAAGGAGAAGGAGAAGGATGAGAAGAAGGAGAAGGAGAAGGATGAGAAGAAGGAGAAGGATGAGAAGAAGGAGAAGGAGAAGGATGAGAAGAAGGAGAAGGATGAGAAGAAGGAGAAGGATGAGAAGAAGGAGAAGGAGAAGCAGAAGGAGAAGGATGAGAAGAAGGAAAGGAGAAGGATGAGAAGAAGGAAAAGGAGAAGGATGAGAAGAAGGAGAAGGAGAAGGATGAGAAGAAGGAGAAGGATGAGAAGAAGGAGAAGGATGAGAAGAAGGAGAAGGATGAGAAGAAGGAGAAGGATGAGAAGAAGGAGAAGGAGAAGGATGAGAAGAAGGAGAAGGATGAGAAGAAGGAGAAGGATGAGAAGAAGGAGAAGGAGAAGGATGAGAAGAAGGAGAAGGATGAGAAGAAGGAGAAGGAGAAGGAGAAGGATGAGAAGAAGGAGAAGGAGAAGGATGAGAAGATGGAGAAGGAGAAGGATGAGAAGAAGGAGAAGGAGAAGGATGAGAAGAAGGAGAAGGATGAGAAGAAGGAGAAGGAGAAGGATGAGAAGATGGAGAAGGAGAAGGATGAGAAGATGGAGAAGGAGAAGGATGAGAAGAAGGAGAAGGAGAAGGATGACAAGAAGGAGAAGGAGAAGGATGAGGAGAAGGAGAAGGATGAGAAGAAGGAGAAGGATGAGAAGAAGGAGAAGGATGAGAAGAAGGAGAAGGATGAGAAGAAGGAGAAATGAGAAGAAGGAGAAGGATGAGAAGAAGGAGAAGGATGAGAAGAAGGAGAAGGAGAAGCAGAAGGAGAAGGAAAAGGAGAAGGATGAGAAGATGGAGAAGGAGAAGGATGAGAAGAAGGAGAAGGATGAGAAGAAGGAGAAGGAGAAGGATGAGAAGAAGGAGAAGGATGAGAAGAAGGATGAGAAGAAGGAGAAGGATGAGAAGAAGGAGAAGGAGAAGGATGAGAAGAAGGAGAAGGATGAGAAGAAGGAGAAGGATGAGAAGAAGGATGAGAAGAAGGAGAAGGATGAGAAGAAGGACAGTTCTGTGACAGTTTCTGTCTATTTCTGACAGTTCTGGGACATTCACTCCATACAGCGGTTTCAAACCGCTGTATGGAGGGAATGTCATAGAACTGTCAGAAATAGACTATCTTATGACAGTTCTGGGACATTCCTTCCATACAGCGGTTGAAACATTGTATCTATTTGTTTCCATAAATGGATCCATTTATGGAAACAAATAGATACAATGTTTCAACCGCTGTATGGAAGGACAGTCCCAGAACTGTCATTAATAGTCTATTTCTGACAGTTCTATGACATTCCCTCCATACAGCGGTTTCCGGCAAAAAGGGTATGTGCAGAGTTCCTCTATTCTGCAGATACACTTAGAGGAGCTCTGCAGATACACTTAGAGGAGCTCTGCACATACACTTTTTGCCGGCTTGGAATTATTCTTATTTTCATCCTACTTCTTCTTCTTCTTCTTCTTCTTCTTCATCCTCATCCTCTTCTTCTTCTTCTGAGGATGAGGATGAAGAAGAAGAAGAAGAAGTAGGATGAAAATAAGATTAATTCCAAGCCGGCAAAAAGTGTATGTGCAGAGCTCCTCTAAGTGTATCTGCAGAGCTCCTCTAAGTGTATCTGCAGAATAGAGGAGCTCTGCACATACACTTTTTGCCGGCTTGGACTTATTCTTCTTTTCATCCTACTTCTTCTTCTTCTTCTTCTTCTTCTTCATCCTCATCCTCATCCTCAGAAGAAGAGGATGAGGATGAGGATGAAGAAGAAGAAGAAGAAGAAGTAGGATGAAAAGAAGAATAATTCCAAGCCGGCAAAAAGTGTATGTGCAGAGTTCCTCTATTTCTGACAGTTCTCTGACAGCTCCTTCACATGTACAGCGGTTGAAACATCTGTATCCTAAATGGAAACTAATAGATACAATGTTTCAACCGCTAAACATGTGTTCCTTCTGTCAGAGAACTGTCAGAAATAGCGGAGCTCACTGCAGGGACACTTTTACCGGCTGATCGGGAAATGTTCGATTCGCGCACCCGAAGTAGGCAAAATTTCGGATTCGACGCGAATCGAATATTTCCTGAAATTCGACTCGAATTCCGGTTCGCCTGGTTCGATTCACTCATCTCTAACGGTTTTACTAACACAGGTCACCGTTACATAATTGTGCTTAGGCATTTAGATTGGTTTCACTCTCAGGTGTGAAGGTGAATAACCTCCCAGCACAGTATACGGTATATACAATTCATGCCCTGAGAGAGGTGACATGCAGCACCACAGACAGCTATGTCCTGATTGGTGTCAGACATTACCATACCCCATAGATGCCATAGAGACCAGAGATACCCGACCCCTGTAATCACCTGAAGGGGGTCTGTCATCAATTCATTGGCCAGCAATAGGTCCCTGCTATACTGATCTGTTACTGAGTGACTGTGGCCAGCAATAGGTCCCTGCTATACTGATCTGTTACTGACTGTGGCCAGCAATAGGTCACTGATATACTGATCTGTTACTGGCTGACTGTGGACAGCAATAGGTCACTGCTATACTGATCTGTTACTGACTGACTGTGGCCAGCAATAGGTCCCTGCTATACTGATCTGTTACTGACTGACTGAGGCCAGCAGTAGGTCCCTGCTATACTGATCTGTTACTGGCTGACTGTGGCCAGCAATAGGTCACTGCTATACTGATCTGTTACTGGAGAACTGTGGCCAGCAATAGGTCACTGCTATACTGATCTGTTACTGAAGTACTGTGGCCAGCAATAGGTCCCTGCTATACTGATCTGTTACTGGCTGACTGTGGCCAGCAATAGGTCACTGATATACTGATCTGTTACTGACTGACTGTGGACAGCAATAGGTCACTGCTATACTGATCTGTTACTGACTGACTGTGGCCAGCAATAGGTCCCTGCTATACTGATCTGTTACTGACTGACTGAGGCCAGCAGTAGGTCCCTGCTATACTGATCTGTTACTGGCTGACTGTGGCCAGCAATAGGTCACTGCTATACTGATCTGTTACTGGCTGACTGTGGCCAGCAATAGGTCCCTGCTATACTGATCTGTTACTGACTGACTTTGGCCAGCAATAGGTCCCTGCTATACTGATCTGTTACTGGCTGACTGTGGCCAGCAATAGGTCCCTGCTATACTGATCTGTTACTGGCTGACTGTGGCCAGCAATAGGTCCCTGCTATACTGATCTGTTACTGACTGACTGTGGCCAGCAATAGGTCCCTGCTATACTGATCTGTTACTGACTGACTGTGGCCAGCAATAGGTCCCTGCTATACTGATCTGTTACTGGCTGACTGTGGCCAGCAATAGGTCCCTGCTATACTGATCTGTTACTGATTGACTGTGGCCAGCAATAGGTCCCTGCTATACTGATCTGTGACTGGCTGACTGTGGCCAGCAATAGGTCACTGCTATACTGATCTGTTACTGACTGACTGTGGCCAGCAATAGGTCCCTGCTATACTGATCTGTTACTGACTGACTGTGGCCAGCAATAGGTCCCTGCTATACTGATCTGTTACTGGCTGACTGTGGCCAGCAATAGGTCCCTGCTATACTGATCTGTTACTGATTGACTGTGGCCAGCAATAGGTCCCTGCTATACTGATCTGTGACTGGCTGACTGTGGCCAGCAATAGGTCACTGCTATACTGATCTGTTACTGACTGACTGTGGCCAGCAATAGGGTCCCTGCTATACTGATCTGTTACTGACTGACTGTGGCCAGCAATAGGTCCCTGCTATACTGATCTGTTACTGGCTGACTGTGGCCAGCAATAGGTCCCTGCTATACTGATCTGTTACTGATTGACTGTGGCCAGCAATAGGTCCCTGCTATACTGATCTGTGACTGGCTGACTGTGGCCAGCAATAGGTCACTGCTATACTGATCTGTTACTGGAGGACTGTGGCCAACGATAGGTCACTGCTATACTGATCTGTTACTGGAGGACTGTGGCCAACGATAGGTCACTGCTATACTGATCTGTTACTGACTGACTGTGGCCAGCAATAGGTCCCTGCTATACTGACCTGTTACTGACTGACTGAGGCCAGCAGTAGGTCCCTGCTATACTGATCTGTTACTGGCTGACTGTGGCCAGCAATAGGTCGCTGCTATACTGATCTGTTACTGGCTGACTGTGGCCAGCAATAGGTCCCTGCTATACTGATCTGTTACTGGCTGACTGTGGCCAGCAATAGGTCACTGCTATACTGATCTGTTACTGACTGACTGTGGCCAGCAATAGGTCCCTGCTATACTGATCTGTTACTGATTGACTGTGGCCAGCAATAGGTCCCTGCTATACTGATCTGTTACTGACTGACTTTGGC